>NW_026067956.1:247078-444280 GCF_014885135.2 Alexandromys fortis
ACACGAAACCAAAAGTTTAAACACACAAGCCTGGCAAACCATCACACTAGGTTTAATCCTCAGTACCACGCACACACCACACACACACACACTTTTTTTTTAAAGAAAACTTAAGTAAAAATATTGTGATGTGATTTTTAGTTGCTATCTTTATATAATCTTAGTTCCATTTTATTTTCTGATAGATATTAATAGAAAAGGTGTTGGCATTTTTAGAAAAAGCTGGTGATGGTGACGTCATCCTATGAGCCTTCAGGACACTGAAATCATCAAGGTGCCAGTAATGGTGACTGTAAACTTTAATGATGGGCAACGTCAGCCAGGGGACCCGCCAAGGTCCTTCTCAGAAGGGAGAGGGCAGAGGGGGCTCAGTTGCAACAGCCAGGAGGTAACCAAAATGCTTGGATTATATACGGAAGAGCAGCCCAGGCCCTGAGCTGGAGAAACTTAGGGTAGGGTGGGGTATGCAAGCCAGGAGGGTCCATTAGCAGGCAGGGACCAAGGAGCTGTAGGGAGAACCTGGCCGCCAGGTCCACTGTGTTGTGTTGAACAGGAACCTCAGCCATTTGTCCCACGGTTGAAACCTAACAAATATTTGTCATTTTAGTTCCAAGTTCTTTTATTTATTTTTTTTGTTGTTGTAGATTTTAATTAAATTTTTTCAGTTTCCCCTAGACTTCTGGAGGTCTCTTCTGCAGGTTTCAGGTTGACATCTTGTCTTGCCTGATGTCACCAACTTTCTTCGAATTGGAGCCTTCTGCTCTTTACCCTGCTCAGGCTTGCTGAGGACACCAAAGCTGCTTCAAGGCCTTCTAGAGTCCCAAGGTCACCCTTACCTGAGGCTTTGCGTTGCAGTAGCTGACAGACATTTTGAGAGGTGGGGGGCTAGAACAACAAACAGCTTACACTGTTTTAATTGTCCTAGCGTATTAGTTTTTAATGGAGAGTAGCCTGTGCCAATGACCTGGGTTCTGGGGAGGGAGTCAGTATTGATTCGCCCCAGTGTGTGCCATGCCTTGGTTTCTTGTGGGGACGCTGGTCATGCTCCACCTGCCTTCTTTCTGGAGCTCCATGCTGCCACAGGCTCTGAAGCCGAGAGGATACAGATTCAAAAACACCCGTGCAAAAGGGGTGAGGTGAAGCCTGGCTCCCCAGCCCTGACTCTTTCCTATGTACCTCCATGTTCCTCTGGGTCCCCATTGTTCCCAGACTGTCTGTTCTCCAAACTGAATTATGCAAATACCAGCCAGCCCAGTTTCCATAGAAACCACATCTCCCGAATTCCTCAGCCTGTTCTCTGGCAGAAGAAACCCACCCAAGTGACAACCACAAACAAGGACAAATGGCAGGAAGGCTTCCCTGTGCCCTGGGCCATCAGTCTCTGTCAGTACTGAACCATCTTCTCAGCCCTTCTGTGTGGCTGGGGGAAGGGGGTGATGGGCCACAAGCAGGGGATGCTCTCTCTTGAAATCTGGAGGGGAGACTATGATTCCAGCATCTCTCATCACTAACAATGGTCTTTGTCGGATCCAAGCAGCCCTACTAGTGGAAGGACGGCTCCTCCAGTGGGCAGGAGGCAGCATCTGGTATTACTGTTCAGCTCATGCACTCATGAGCCATGGCAGAAATGAGAGCACAATTTGATCCCGTGTGACCCACTCACCTTATGCACAGACTCTCAAGTTCTGCGCCCCTCTGTTCTCTAGCTGTTCCTGAACCTCCAAAGGCAGTCTTTTCCCTCTGGGCTCAAAACAAAAACCAAAGCCTCCAGGGAGCGCCACACCCAGGTTCTTGAATCTGCAGTGCAGTCCCATCTACAGCAAAGACACAGATTGCTAGTGACAGCTATGGGTCACAAGGCATTATCACGGAAAATTACCTGGCCCAAAAAAATACACACACATACACACACACACACACACANATATATTACAAGTGTCCAGGTTTACCTGACATCATGACAGCCACCAAGTGAAATAATGGTAAATTCTACTGCTGACTGTGCAGAATGGTGCCCATTCACTAACCTTAAACCTCACAACCAGGAGCTGGGAAGGTGTCTTGCTTGGTCAAATGCTTGGCCACACAAGCATGAAGATCTGAATTCAGTCTCCAGCACACACATAAAAATCGAAGTTTGGCGGTGAGCTCCTAATCCTGGTGCCCAGAAGGGAGAGACAAGCAGACTCTGGAGGCTCACTGATCAGCCAGCCTTAACTAATCAGTAAGGCCCAGGTCCCAGTGAGACTCCCCTCCCCCCCAAGTCAAGATGGACAGCCTCTAAGGAATGGCACTCTCCCAAGATCTGACAGCTGTTGAGGCAGAACCTGAACCCAGGTTGTCCAGCCAAATTCCATACCCTAGGCTCTGGACTCCTTTGTGAAGACTGGGATTGAAACACACTTCTTAAGGCAACACATACACACACACACACACACACACACACACACACACACACACCCCATCTCATAATCGCCATAAGCACTAGGGGTGGAATAAAACTAAGGCAGGAAGAAGTCACTCTTCCAAGGTCTGACAGTCGTGAAGGCAGAACCTGAACCCAGGTTGTCCAGCCCAACTCCATACCCTAGTGTCTGGACTATGGGATTCCTCTGTGAGGACTGGAATTGAAACACGTGTCTTAAGGTCTCATGTTTAAAGGGCGTAAGCCTTTCCTTTTCGTTTTAAAACGCTAAGGTATGTTAGTTAAGCAGAGAGCATTCAATCTACCAGTTGAGGTGTGTATGAAACCAGACAGGGCCGTCCTTTCCCACAGAGAAGGAATATTTTCACTTACATAGCATTCTTCATGTTGAACTTCCTGCTCCTAGCCTGGCTGCTTAGAGATACAGGGCAGGACAGTGTGCTCTTAAGTTACGGTGTGTGCCATGTGCATACGGAACACACTCATCAATAGAGTATGTGCCATGCACAAAATTTCTTGGAAGACTAAGGAGAAAATTGATGCTATGGATTGTCTAGGAGAATCACGTTGATAGACTGTTCTAACACGTTCTGTACCTTTGAGGTTCCAGCCACATGATCATAAAATAATCAAATACAATTTGAGAAGTTTGTGCTTTCTCTTTTTTGTGGAAGGTGGTTGTTCTTTTGGTTTTGAGACAAGGTTTCTCCATATAGTCCTGGCTGTCCCAGAATTCACTCTGTAGACCAGGCTGGCCTCAAACTCAGATTCTCCTACCTCTGTCTTCCGAGTGTGGGATCAAAGGCAAGTACGGCTGTCATCTGGTGTTAGTGTTTTCATAAGTTGCATGCCTGTATACTTAACTTTGGACCCTACTTTTATTACAACCTAACAGCTTCGTCAGTTCCTGAAATGTGAACCTTCTTGTAGTAATAGGGATCACTAGGGGCTCACTAGGTTGGCCTCACTGGGCAGTGACTCTGCCACTACACTATATCCACAGGGCTTTCCACTTTTATGTGGATGGTCTCACTAAGATGCCTGAGCGGCCCTGAAGTTATGATCCCCCTGCCTCAGCCTCTCCAGGAACTGGGATCACAGGCCTACACCTCCAGACCCTGGATGTATCCTTGTTAAATTCAAAGGGAAAAACATTAAAAAAAAAAAAAAGGGGGGGGCTTCCAACAATGTACATTCCTCAACTTCTCCCTTGTCTCTGGGATTCGCTGTTGAGAAATCACCATTTCAAAATGTAGCATCTGCCACTTTCTGAAGAACTAACTGACACAGAAGAAACCTATACAAGGCTTAAGATAGAGCAGTCGGCATTTTTACTGTAAGCCACCTCAGTGAATCCTCTAGCAGCCTAGAGGAGATACTGTTGTCCGCAGGTCTTCGTGGGAAATGCTGCAAAGACTTGATAGCTTGTCCATCACAAGGCTGGCACCTGGACCCAGGCTCCTGAACTTCAGACTTTGTGTGCTGTTCTCTTCCCCAAATGAAGGATAGCAGTGTTTTTTTTTTGTTTTGTTTTTTTAAGACAGGGACTCCTATCCAGTCCTGCCTGGCCTTGAACTCTCAGACCTGCCTGCCTCTGCTAGGTAACAAGGAGAACCCTAAGAGAGACATACATGGATCTCCCTGGGAAGGGGAATTAGATATGATTTCCTGAGAAAATTGGGAGCGGGGGAGGGAGGGGGAGTGAATGTGGAAGGGGAAAGGGAGGGGAGAAGGGGAGGAAGAACATGAGGGAATGGGATGGCTGAGATGGGTGAAGGACAGGGAGGAAGAGCAAGGAATGAGGTGTCTTGATTGAGGGAGCCATTATGGAGCTAGCGAGAAACCTGGCACTAGGGAAATTCCCAGGAATCCACAAGGATGACCCCAGTTAAGACCCTAAGCAATAGTGGAGAGGGTACCTGAACTGTTCTTCCCCTGTAATCAGATTGATGACTACCTTAAGAGTCATCATAGAACCTTCATCCAGCAACTGATGGAAGCAGATGCCGAGATCCACAGCTAAGCACTGGGCTGAGCTTCCAGAGACTAGTCCAAGAGCAGGAAGAGCGATAATATGAGCAAAGGGGTCATAATCATAATGGGGACACTCACAGAAACAGCTGACCTGAGCTAGCGAGAGCTCACTGACTCTGGACTGGTAGCGGTGTGGGGTGGTGGGATAGGACCAAACTAGGCCCACTGAATATAAGCGGCAGTTATATGGCTGGGGCAGTGTGTGGGGCCACTGGCAATGGAACCAGGATTTATCCCCAGTGCTTGAACTGGCATTTTAGAACCTATTCTTTTTGGAGGGATACCTTACTAAGCCTAGATATGGAGCAGAGGGCCTTGGTCCTGCCTTAAAGTGATGTGTCAGACTTGTTGACTCCCTCTGGGAAGCCTTACTCTTTCTGAGGAGTGAATGGAGGGGCTGGGACGGTGAGAAAAGTGGGGGAAGCGGGAGACGGGGAGGGAGTAGGAATCAAGATAAGTGTGTAAAATGAGAAAAGATTCTTTTTTTTCTTTTTAGAAAAAACAAATTTAATAAAAATAATAAAAAAAAAAAAGGACTCACTATGCAGTCCTGCCTGTCTCTGCCTCCTGAGTGCTGCATTTAAAGGTATACACAATAGGCTTGATGCCTGTTTTATGGAGCTTTCGGGAACAAAATTTCCAACCCACAATGCATGACAACTAGAGAAGCCACACATTGCTTAGTAACGGGGTCACAACCTGAGATGCAGCCTCCAGAGATGTTTGTGTGGACAATACGCAAAACCGGATGCCATCTGCTCACCCCCAGATGCTACAGCAGACCGCTGCTCTGTTCACACTCCCATCACTGGGCTGATCCTGAGAGCAACTGTTAAGACAGTAGCCAGCCATGTGGCTAAGCACGGAAAAGGCATAGGGAGAAGAACACCACAGTGTGAGAACTTCTCAGTCCTGGGCCGGGGAGGGGCTCCATCAGTAAAGTCCTTGCTGTCCAACCACAGAGACCCAGGCTTGATCCCCCAAACCCACATAAAAAGCTGCACACAGTGGCATGTGTTTGGAACTTCAGAACTGGGTAGGCAGAAACAGGTGGATCTAAGGGACTCACTAGCCACCAACTTGGTGAGTTCCAGGGCAGGGAGAAAAGTCTCAAAAACAAAACAAAACAAAACAAAAACCCCAGATTACTCCTAAGGAATGACATCCAAGATGCGTCTGGACACACATTTTTAGTCCATTAATAATCTTACAGGACCTTTCCTCACGACCCAACTTTGACAGAAATATCCTTATGTGGTTGTGAAATGGCCATTTCCCACAAGTTGAAATGGTTCCTTCTAGAAGGTGCAGGGCCTCCCATAAAGCTCTCACAGGAGCGGGTGGTGAAAGATCAGTAGGTAAAGGCACTTGCTGCCAAACCTGAGTTTGATCCTCAGGACCCACATGTTACAAGGAGAGGTGGCCCCTTGTTTGACCCGGCCGCCCAGCTAGCTTACACCTGAAATAAGCACACAGAAACTGTATTCATTAAAACTCTGCTTGGCCCATTAGCTCTAGTTTCTTATTGGCTAATTCTTACATCTTAATTTAACCCATTTCTATTAATCTGTGTATAGCCATGTGACTGTGGCTTACCAGCAAGATTCTAACTGGCATCCATCTCAGGCAGAAGATCCTTGGCTTCTCTCACTTTGCCCTTCTTCCCAGCATCCAGTTCTGTCTTCTCCGCCTAAGTTCTGCCCTATCAGACCCAAAGCAGTTTCTTTATTCATTAACCAATGAAAGCAACACAAGAACAGAAGAACATCCTACACCACCCACACAGTGACAGGACTCCCACAAGTTGTCCCCTGGCTTCCAAATAGGTGCTGTGGCATGCACTCAGCCAACCAAATAAATGCATTTAATTTTTAAAAGATTATTTATAAACTAAAAGAACCTTTCAGCACTCAGTTAAGTTCAAGAACCAAGAATCCCAAGTTCCTCTCTCCAAGGTGGCATACGCGGCAAGCAATTGCTGGGGAGGACATTCTTTGGTGGAACTGCCAATGAGCTGTGCAGGAGGTTCCAGCAATGCAGCTTGGGCCCGTTTACCCACACTGGAGCAGACTCTAAGGTGGTACAGTTATTTTGGAGCTACTCAGGCATCTGGAAGTAATCCCAATAAAGCCATTACCCCGGCAGCTGTCATCGTCCTTGTGGTCTGTGCCCTATCTGGGATGAATTAATTGCTCATCTCCTCAGGCCACCCAAAAGTGGTACCCAACTGTATAACCACACAATAGCCTTCTAGTGGTCCAATGACATCTCTGGATTTAGGGCTGGACCGGTGGCCATGTGGCTCCTACACTCATCATGGAAACTAGCAAGATAGGCAAGTCACAGTGGTGGACAGGGGAGCTCCAGGTCATGGAGGCAATGGAGGCAAAGGAGCAGGAGCATTCTGGGAGAGGTAGTTATGTTCCTAAAGTGTTCAGAAAACTCTGGTTGTAGATCACTCTGTGACTAAGAGCACTCATTGCTCTATGAGAATGGAGTTCAGATCCAGCACCCATGTCAGAAAGCCCACAAATACCTGCAACTCCAGCTCCAAGAGATCTGACACCCTCGTCTGGCCCCTGTAGGCACATACGTACAAACATAAACAATACAAATATAAAAAACAAATCTTGGGCTGGGTGTGATTGCACACAAATCCCAGTACTTGGGAGGCAAATGCAGATACATCTCTGTGAAGTTAGCCTGGTCCACACAGCATGTTCCAGGCTGGCAAGGGCTAAACATGAGACCTGTGTGAAACTCTATCTCAAATAAACAAATCCTGGCCCTGTCTCATCACTAGCCAGTTACAGAGGGTTCTATTGTCCTGACGTTGAACCAAAGACCATATTCTGTTGACATTCCATCCTCCAGAAGCAAGGAGAAGCAAGGTGAAAACAGCCTCTGAACACTCAAACATGACTAGGAAGGGGTTCTCCTGTCCCCTGGTGTGCAGAAGCTCCACTGTCAGGACTCTGTCCCAAAGACCCTCCAGGTGGCACTGGACTGAGGAGCTGGGACACTCTCCATTGCTATAGAGGAGAGAACATGGGCAGGCAGGAAATGCCCCCAAAAGACCCAGTCTCAAAAGGTCCTTGTCTTGAAAATGTCCCTGTATATACCACGTGGCATGTCTGAAGGATACCAAGTTTCACCCAGCTAGATAGAATCTTGTGTGTAGAAGTCAGAGAACCTTGGTCACAAAGGCAATATGCCCTCTGAACACAGCACTGGAGATATCCAGCCAGGTTTGAGTATGGAACCCCTTAGGGTGACCAAGTGGACATGGAAGGATGGCTCCTCTAGCAACAAGACAGATGAGTTTGAAAGGGGAGACCGAACAGGTGCCACCTACCCAATCCCTCTCCAAACTCTCACATCTCAGAAAGCCCGCCAAATGATAATCCCTCTCCTAGAGATGCTCAAGGCAGCTCCCACAAGGTATTGAAACCATCCCCCAGAAAACAGATGTGTGGTTTTCTGGTCTTCCTTTCCTGTCTCCTCTCTGGGGTGCTGGAAAATCATCCGGGAGCATTTTATCCTTAAACCTGGGATTTTCCTAACTCAGTTTGCGTTGGTTTGATTATACTGCCACGACGGCAGAGAGGCTTATCGGGGTGCAGAAACTTCTCACTGCCTTTAGCAGTAATGAAGGTTTGAAAGAGGACAAGAAGGTAGGCGAGAGCTGGAAAGAAGGGAGACTCTTGGACAAGGGCCTGTCAACAGCACAACTGCTCCATTCCTGAGCCAAAACACAGGTCTTGTGTTGTACGTGCTTCAGGGAAATGCCCAAGCTCTTAAGGAGATTCAAGAAAGGAAAAGAAAGCCAATGTGCTGGACATCACCACAATTGTAAACACCTGAATTCCAAGGAACATCACTAAGACAGTACAAGGAGGCTGGAGAGAGGGCTCAGCAGTTAAGAGCACACCCTGCTCTTCATGCACGTGGGTACCAGATGTCACATCCACTACAGCTGGCTGCTGGGGATTGGATTCAGGTCCTTTGAAAAGAGCAGCAAGAGTTCTTAATCACTGAGCCATCTCTCCAGCCCCTTAAAAAAAAAAAAAATTTAAAGACAGTAAAAAGACAGCTCACTGAATAGGAGGAAAGTTTTATAAGTAATTTATTTGACAGAGAAACGGTTATCTAGAATGCATAACAAACTCATAAATCTTCATAATGAAAGGAAGGACAGACAACCCAATGGGAGAAGGCTTACGCCTCTTAGGTAGACACACAGCAAACACAAGAAAGATGCTCCATTTTAGTTGGCAGGGATGGTAACTAAAGGCCAAACGAGACACACTTCTTCCTCACTAGGACAGCTAAGTTAGAGGGCAGACAGTGCTGGCAAGAATGTGTAACAAACCAGCCCTCACCTGCTGCCAGTGGGAGTAGAAAACGGTACGGCTCTATTAGAAAACAGTTTGGCGAGTCCTCAAAGGGTTTAATACAATCATCATATGACCTGGAAAACAGACTCTGAGGTATATGACAGAGAATTTAAAAAAAAAAAAAAAGACACATTTACACAAAACTTGCACACAAATTTCATAGCAGCTATACTCATAACTAAAAAAGCTGTAACTAACAAACTAAATGGGACACTCTCACTGCACACCATAAAATCTTACAATGAAAAGCATCAAGTCAGGTACAAGTTAGGTTCAATAGGAATTTGTGTTTACAAAAGCACTGAAAGAAAACATAGTCCGTTATGGGTAGTGTGCTAAATATTTCTAAAGGAGCCTAGATCACTGAAATTTCCCTATTTAAAAAGAATTAAAGTGAAAATAAAAAGCTCATCGTAACAGTGATTTCAGAAAAAGCTTCTCACACATAAACTAGTTGCCCCGCACCAAGGGCATACCCTTTCACACCTACTTGCATCCCAAAGAGCCTAAGCATCTGCTACAAGGTAATGGTTTGCTAGTGCTGTTCCTGCATCCAGCCTGGCCTGCATTACAGTGTCTCTTCTGAGGCCCCACTTGTTAGATAAGCAACGTATATGACCTATGTATAGCCAATTAGTGGGTGAGCGGCATGGTTTAAAGCATCAGGCTTATGTAATGTGGGGTGCAGGCTGAAACTGGGATGCCAGGTCCTAGGTCAGTAACGTGTCCCTGATTGTGACAGTACACCCGGGAAGACATGTCTCTTTACAACACCACTTGGGACTTGGCGGCTGGCACTCAGACTCCAGCTATAGTCAAGACTGAGAAAGAAAATGTAGAGGTACACACAAAGGAGAAGTTGGGGTGAAACCTGGCAGAGAGCAGAGCAAGAACAAGTGGACTGAAGCCAATGAGAAGGGCAGATAGGGCCAAGACTCTCCAGATCCCAGGGTCAGGCTGCAGACACAGCATCCCCCAGGCCCCTTCTCAGAACTTCCTCCGTGATTTTTAAGACTACTGCTAATTCACAGATAAAATCTCTCTCACTCTCTCTCTCTCTCTCTCTCTCTCTCTCTCTCTCTCTCTCTCTCTCGTGTTCTAGAAACCTTGGACAATTTCAGGGGAAACTTTCAAAGCATGAATCAGGGTCAATTCCATGCCAACCAGAAGCTCCGCCTGAGACTTAGGAGCAGAGCTCGGGCTCCTGACCCAGCCAGTATCAACTGCCTTCTCACTGCATTTGGCCTCTAGGCCACTGACTAGAAACTGGTCAATCCTTAACCACTACCAACAGCCTTACAGTTGCCTTTGCTGTGACCTCTGCTAACTGAGCTGCACTCCAGAGTACCCCACACCCTACAGTTCCCACAGAGCAGGCCAGGACTTTCCTGTCCTAACCATCCCAGTCAGACTGGGCAAATGGGGACTCCTGGGCCTCAGACCAACTGCCAAAAGCCACGCTGTCCAGTTAGATTGGCCAATGCCTAGCTTGTCCTACTGGGGTAGGACAGCCTGGGTGAAGGCTTTGCTCACTCCTCTCTACCAATCCTAGGGCGTGCGTGTGTGTGTGGTCTGACAAGGCTTTCCTCCTGGGAAATGTGACAAACTGACTCAACAAGAGGCATCTCTGACCGGCAGCCTAATCGTCTCTAAAAACGGCCACCCATATTTAAAATGCCCATTCTACAAGAAAACATTTCACCAGCAAAGGAGTCAGAAAACCTACATCCCAAAGGTGCCACGACTCTAAGTAGTGCCTAGGCTCACCAAGCTCTCCTGGATGACTTTTAACTTTGGAGCAGGACAGGGACCGAAAACAAAGACAGAGGCATAGAAGGACATGGAGTTACAGAAAGGACAAACAGGATACAGGATGCTGCATGAGTGGCAATAGTGGGCTTCCAGAAGATACTGGGACAAAAGAGGTCCCCAGTCCAGTGTCCAGCAGACTGCGGCAGCTCAGATGTCCAGCTCTTCCTTGATGGAGACACGCAGATGGCAGATGCGCAGAGGCTCTGGGGGACCATCACTCCGCGAGGACCCTAGGTAGAAGTAGGGCCTCACTTCCCCAAAGTGGGCATGGAAGGTGTACAGGTGGCAGTGGCGCTCAGAGTCATAGAAGGACAGCTCACCCTCCTCACACTCCAGCTCCACACGCAGCCGGCGTGGCATGGCCTGGACAAGAGGGGCTGTGGCTGTGTCTGAAGTCATGCAGTGGTCTCCGTCCACACCCTGCGTGCGGCAGAGGTACCAGAAGCCGGAACGGGTGTCGTGGTAGCAGCTGTGTGCATGGCCTTCGCCACCCACATCAGCCTGCGCCTGCGCCTGCACGGGCGCCTGCACCCTCACCACACCCACCCGCCAGCTCGGCAGGCCACCCACATCCACCTCCCAGGAGTGGGAGCCCTTCGAGAACACTTGAGAGCCCAGCAAGCAGGGCGCTGAGGAGAAGCGCTCAGGATTCTCCACCTGCACGCGGTAGCCATGGTTGATGACACTCGTGAGGTCATCAGCCACTTTGAGCCAGCCGGCAGCTGTATTGGGATCCAAGCTGAAGGGCACTGGAGAGAGAGAGGGAAAGTCAGCAGACTGGACACCCTTTTTCTGCCCCCAATGCATGCATGGAACTGTCCTGGGCTGCTGGGGTGGCCAAAGTCAAACTTTACCCCCACCCCAAAAGATAATTGTTAAGTCCCAAGCCCCAGTATCTCAGGATGTAATCTTATTTGGGAATGGGTCAGAGATATAGACACAATGAAAGAAATGTCATATGACCAACCAAGGCGGAAACACATTTGTCAGTCACAAGCCAATGACACCCAAGCAATGCCAGCAAATACCAGAATCTAAGGGCCTTCCCACAGATCTGAGGGCCATGTTTTTGCCCATTTCTTAGCAATAAGCTTTTAGCCTCCCAAGCTGTGGGAATAGACTGGTCATTTAAGCCAATTTGTGGTCCTCCGTCATAGCAGCCATGGAAGACTAACCCAGCACATGACTAGGAAATAAGAAGGTTCACATGCTCCCGGACACCTAAGAGATTCAAGTAACATTCCCCTGGCCCGCTGCCATTTCTAGGCATGAAACCAGGGCACACTGGCAGGAGAGAGTCAGAGTGACCTTGGGGGAGGTGACCTAGAATTGGGTCTTCCATCTTGAATGTTAAGAGTTATGAATATAGAAAGGAGCGTTAGCCTCTCTGAAGTGCAGCAGAGCAGGGAGGACCAGGGGCCTTGGGCATGCCTGGAAGGGCATGCAGGGGGGAAAGCTGAGAAGCTTGCTGTCTCTGTAGCACGGGATGGTCTCCATTGGCCTGGAGCACCTCGTTGCATCCTTACCAGATTCAACAGACCCAAGCATCTTCTTCCAGACCCGGTACTGCAGGGACTCCAGATACTTGCATGCATCCATCAGCAAGCCAGGCTGGAGAGGAGCTGGCTCCACGGTGCAAAAGAGTCTGGAAAAGGAAGGCTGGGCATCGGCTGGGGCCGAGCAGGCATGCCTGACTGAGTCTACTACAAACAACAGGACTGCTTCCCTTGCCTCATACCTAAGCTTCGTGGCCATCTGTCCCAAGACAAACCTGGATTGAGCAAGAATCCACTGGGCTGCCACAATCCTTTAGGATTCAGCAGGAAGGCTCAATCCTGAACAATTGGGAGACATAGTGGGAGGGTCTCCAACCTAGCTGCCATCCTCATAGGTAGAAATCACACTTGAGTCACCAGCTCATGAGAGGGCCAAGCTGGAATCCAAAAAGAGCCACAGTACTGACCGGTCTTTGCTGAATGCCTGCAGAGACTGGGAACTCATTAAAGCCTAGAGCACTCATTCCCATCTTCAGACAGGACATATCTCTTCCTTATCCATCCTGGAGAGCCCAGAGAGCATCCGCCCACAACAGAGCATCAGCCCACAACGCAATGCCAAGGCTGTCGGAGGAAGGAGGCCAGCCAAAAACCAGGCCTGCTGATAACTGAGAAACACGAGTCATGTGCCTGGTTCTGTAAATCCCTGGAGACTAGCGAACCTCTATGTTCCCAAACAACTCTGCCTTCATGGCAACCAGCATTGGAATGCCTTTAAAAAGTTCCCCTTGGCCGGCCTCTACCTCTCCCTCTGGATCCCACCCAGCTGGGCACGACAGCTGCCTGGCCTGTCAGCCACTGGAGAGAGTAGCCCTGGCCTTCTGTCTGCCCGCCCCCTCCCCTGCATCAGCTTAATAACTTACCGGCGCTTTCGGTTCTTGTGTTTCTGGGGGGAAAAAGACAGAGACAGAGTAAGAAAGTGCAGGGAATTTCTGAAGAAGAGTGGCCAGGCGCCCCACTCATGGGCGAGCAGACCTGGTGTCACTCAGATGTCACACACCCGATGTGGATCTCATCTCTGATTCAATGTCGCCCCTTCCAAGTCCCAGGTGCCATGGTGAGGACACAGCAGAGGGAAACCAGGGCCACACTTAGAACTGATCCTAAAATTCACGAAGAGTTTTTAGGAAATGTAGAATAGCAACCTTGAGAAACAACCGAGGTGGAGGACTCCTGCTCCCCATTTCAAACTGTTACAGGAGCCACTGTGATGGAAGTGGTGAGACTAACTAACAAGAACAGGACCACAGTCTAACAACGGGGACAGGACCACAGTCTAACAACGGGGACAGGACCACAGTCTAGATAAGGGAAGCTTCGCGCTTAGAGCTTTTGCAGGGGACCCAGGTCAGCTGGCAGACTGTCTTTTAGCCAATGGTGAGGGTACAACCGAAAAGCGGCACAGCAACAGGAAGAGGCCATGCCTCTGCCGTGTAGCAGATTAAAAAAAAAAAACAATTAAAATAAGTCTAAGATTTAAATCCAGAGCTAAGACTGAGAAAAGACTTAGACTGGAGCACAGAAGGACCGCTCACAGCTAAACAGTGAAAAGACAACCTGCCAGGAACTGCACAGCAGGGCATGGTGACACGCACCTGTAGTCCAACCCTCAGGAGGAAGAAGTGGGTGGATCTCTTAAGTCTGAGGCCAGCCTGGTTTACAGGGTGAGTTTCAGAACAGTCAGGGCTACATAGAGAAACTCTGCACCTCTCCCTACCCACTCCCACAAAAAAAAAAAAAAGAAAAAGAGAAAAGAGAATAAAAGAAAACTGTATAGAGAAATTAAATAGACATCTTATAGAAGAGCTGCCAATGATCCAGAGGCACCTGACATGAATGAAGAGATGCCCACTGGCATCAGCCATCTGGAGAATGCCCACCGGAAGCACAGTGAGACAGCGCCCCACTCATAAGAAGGCTATGGAATGGGAAAAGTGGCTGAGAGGTATAGAATCTTGACTCTCGTACTCGGCTGATAGGAGCAGAAAACAGCACGGCTGCTTTGGAAAACTGCCTAGCAGCCCTTTCATGGGCAAAGCAGAATCATCAGATAACCCTGAAATCTGCTGTTGGGTACAGAACCAGAAGTAAATACATGTCCACACTAAAACAGCACATACATGTTTGGAGTCCCACTCCCCATAAAAGCAAAAGAAATAACTTATATAAGGATCAGTGGATGAATAACAAAATTATTTTATGAATTACATTACATTACGAATAGTGTAAAACACAATATACAAGGGAAATTTGTTCATCAGAAGGAAAAGGATAAGTAAGGAACACAGCTTTTGGAAACCATCGAGTGGTGTTTCCTTTCCCAGGAGCAATCTGGGTACAGGACAACCTGTTCAAGACTTCAACGTGAGGCCACTGTCTGAACATGGAAATGCTCTTGTCCCTTCTCACACCACTGCGAGACTCTCCAGAGACCTCACTGTGCCTGAAGCACAGAGACCACCTTCCCACTGGATTTATTATAAAGTAGCTTTCAAGCCACAGAAACTTCTCTGCACGAAAGGACAAAAATCAATAAAAGGATGAAAGAAAATGAAAAACAAAATTGAGACGGGGTTTCTCTGTGTATCTTTAGAGCCTATCCTGGAACCCGCTCTGTAGATCAGGTTGGTCTTGAATTCACAGAGATTTGCCTGCCTCTGCCTTCTGAGTGCTGGGATTTAAGGTGTGCACCACCACCACCCAGTGAAAAGGAAGAACAGAATTCCTTTTCTGTGTCTGTGTGCAGGCTCAGGTACTCACGCACATGTGCCTCAGTTAAGAGCACCTGTCCTGCACAGAGCCTAGGCTTTGCAGCCACCAATTCAAAGGGAGGGAAGGAGGTAGGGGAAGAAGGAGAGAGAGAAAGGGAAGATGAGAGAGAGAATACTAAGATAAAAAAAACGGGGCCAACTAAACAGCTCAGCAGGTTATGGTTGCTGTCTGGGACCCACAGTAAAAGGCTGACTACCCTAAGCTGCTCTGACTTCCACACAGGCCCTTTGCAATGTGTACCCACTGTGGTGGTTTGAATGCAAATGTTCCCCATAGACTCACTGGGAGTGGCACTATCGGGGGTGTGACCTTACTGGGCTTTGAGGTTTCAGTAGCTCAAGCCAGACCCAGGGGCTCACTTCCTCTCTTCCTGCTGCTTGGTGATCCAGATGTAGAATTCTCAGCTACTTCTCCAGCACCATGTCTGCTGCCATGCTTCCTGCCATGATGACAATGGACTAGACCTCTGAACTGTAAGCCAGCCCCAATTAAATGTTCTTTATAAGAGTTGCCATGATCATGGTGTCTCTTCACAGCTATAGAAACCCTAAGACACCTACATACAACAAATAACAATGTAATTATATTTTTTTTAAATTTTAAATTATTGCACAATTTAAAAAGACTATTTCATCTGGGACGGGGAAAGAGAAAAGTTAGTAGGAAATGATGGCAGGGGTAGGAGGATAATTCAAAGCTGCCAAGCCACTGCTCTGGCATAAGCCACGCCAATGAGGTCCTCACAGCACCACAGGAAGCCTGCTGAATGGACTGGGGGTCTTTAGCTGCTGGCCCCAACCCTGCTCCCACCCTCAGATCCGATCCTGAGCATCTCACCATGAGGAAGGTCATGTCATCCTCCTTCATCTCCATCTGCAGGCGCTCAATCTCACGAGCCAGTGCCTCGGTCTGTTCTGCCAGCTGTTTCATCTTTTCCTCGGCCAGCAGGTGCTTCTTTCTGCTCTCTTCTTTCATGGCATCCAAAGTGGCCTGTTCCTCCACCCTCAGGAAATCTCGGAGCTTGTCAAACTCATCCCGGATGCGGCTTTCCAGCCAAGTCGTCTGCACCTGCACCAGAGCAGGAAGAAGCCCACAAGGTCAGGAGTCAGGTTTGGGCTGCCCCTAGCTGGTGACTACTTTCAGCAAAGCAACTCAAAGGCTCTAGATGTGACATGAGGAACCTCTAAAGATAAAGATCAGGGTACCTCTATTGGTCCAGACAGTTTGGTATAGTTGTGGCAAGTATTTTATTATTGTTGTTGTTGTTATATATATATTTGTTTTTCAAGACAGGATTTCTCTGTGTAGCAGTCCTGGCTGACAACTCACTCTGTAGGCAGACCAGGCTGGCCTCGAACTCATAGAGATCTGCCTGCCTCTGCTTCCCAAGTGCTGGGATTAAAGGTGTTTGCCACCACCACATAGCTGCAAGTATTTATTTTAATGACACCCACATTCCAAGCCACAACCACAAAAGCAGTGAGGACAAACTATGCAGAGCCTCAGAGGAAAGGCAAAGAAATACCTGTCTGTGCACGAAGAAAATCACCACTGAGCACATGAAACCCCGAAGGCTCACAGAAAGAATAGGACTGAGTGTGCAAACACAACTTTCACTGCACAGACCAGGAGACTATCCTTGAACTTACTGACATCCACCTGCTTCTGCCTCCTCAGTGCTGGGACTAAAAATTTCATCTGAGGAACTGCCTAGACCAGATAGCTTTGTGGGCACATCTGTGGGGGACTCTGGATTGTTAATAATGTAGGAGGACCCAGGTTATTATGAAAAGTACGCTCCCTCAGCAGGTAGTCTTGAAGTCTGGAAGAATGCTAGCTCGAAGCTGGTCTGTTTGCCAGCAAGCAAACAGCATCCTCATGGTTCCTGCTGTACTTCTTGGATGTGGTACAAGTTCTTTGTAGAGGTAGTGTTCTACAGGATAGGCTTGCCCAGGTCCTTGCTCCGATGTCCTTTACAGATAGACTGGGACCTACAGACTGAAACAAACTCTTTCCTGCCATAAGCTGTTTGTGGTCATGGAGCTTGTCATGGCAACAAAACCCCGAGCTAGAACATGCAGTAAAATCAGTAACTAGATGAAAGTCATATATGTAATGCCAGGGTGATATCAGAAAAATAATTCAGACCACATGCTCTAGCTACAGCAGGCTGTCCTCTAATGCAGGGACTCACACTACGGCTCTGAGACAATAATGACGAAATGACTTGCTGAAAAATGAAAATAACAGAAATCCAGTTCACTGAAGATATGATCAACACAATCCACCCTCATTTGCTAGGAACAATAAATAACTGGAGAGGAGCTTTAATCCCAGCACTCAGGAGGCGGAGGCAGGCTGATCTCTGTGAGTTCAAGGCCAGCCAGAACTACATAGCATGACCCTGCCTCAAAAAGACCAATACCTAAACACCTGGAAAAGTGTCTTCCAGCAGCCGCAACAAGTCCCACTTTTGGACTGGACTTCCAGTTCAGGTCACCCAGGGCCCTGACATCCTCTGATGGCTGCATTTGGTTCAGGATGCTCAGGGCCTGACATCCTGTGATGGCTGCACTTGGTTGTCAACTTGACCATAGCTGGAATTATCTGGAATCCAGAAATGGGGGGCACGTTCCATTTCTCTAGAGAACCCTGACTAACACACACAATGACAAGTTGATTTCCAAAGACTCAAGTCAGCTTGTTGGTTTGTGAGCCATCACGAAAGGCTTCTCTCCACTGCCGCTTCCGTGAGTCGTTCTGAATGCTTAAAGAGAAACTGCACGAGACTGACTGCTCCTATTTGGTAGGGCGAAGGGACTTCCTGGACAATCAGGGTTGGGCTGGTTCTACTACACAGCCTGCTCCTGCAGTCCCCGTCCTGCCAGCTCGCGAAAAGTTTCTAACGGTCGAGCTAGCTCTAGCCTGTCACCTGATGTAGCCTTCCTAACTCTCTGGACCCTCCAGTATGTGTGCACCCAAGGTCAAGGCCTCACTGTGCCTTGCTGTGGCAGTTTACACCAGCCAAAAGCTTATGCCTAGAACATTCTGATACTAGAAATAATGGATGTGCTTGCATTCCTTACATTCTGATGGAAGCAGATAAAAAGTAAAATAGAAAGGTAAATTGCAGGTTAAGTGTCCAGGGAGACATGCGGTAGAGTAACGAGGTATGGCGATCTTGGGAACTGTGTTCAAGGAGCACCTCCAGGAGGAATATGCAAACTGAGACTTTAGTGTGCGGGCCTGATAAAACTGGGACCAGTAAAGGAACAGAGATGGCCACCAGATGGGCAGATATAGGGCAAGAAAGTCTTGAAGCTACTAGAATCAGTGGATGGTGTAAGTACAAGCATGCCATGGCTGATATGGTTTACCAAAGAATGCTCGCTCAGGTGCCTGGACACTGACTGCAGGGGAGTTGAGGCAGGTGGGAAGGCCAGGTGAGTTACAGCTGTGGGGTGGGGAGTTTGACAGCCACAGATCATTCTGGAAGGAGAACTGGGAGGTATCGTATGCTCTCTAAGGAGCCCTAGGTCACCACTGGTTTGACCATGAGCTGGTGATGTGTGACACCACAGATCACGGTGCAAATGATGAAGGTGTCTTCTGGATGCACTCCTGTGGCTGCTTGCCTGACCATGCCCTTCATCAGGGTCAGAGGGGCCCCACTGGCATCCAAGGGCATGGCCAAAGCCAGGGACTCATCTTTCTGCACCTCTCAATTCTCCCAAACTTCCCACCTGCCCCAGCACTTACCTCATTGTGTTTGGCGATGGCCTCATAGGTACGCCTCAGGGACCAAAAGGCATTGGCTTTCTCTCGAAGCACGTGCTCCATGTTCTTACACTTGGCCTAATGTGGGGAACACAGAGAGACAAGTTGGCTCTAGAAGTCAGGCCAGGGAACTAACACAGCTGGAATCACACTGTGGAGTCCAACCATAAGCTCTGGTTGGTCGGCTATGACGTGTTCTCAATATTGTCAGCCCTTCCATCAGGTCCCACTGTGTTAGGGCAAAGTCCCAGCTCATTAGCAACCCCGTCAGTGTCTTCAGAATGGATCTGCTTGGCAGCAGTAATAAAAACGCCAACACACATGGCCTTCATTACTTCTACAGAGCTGTGAGACACAAACTTAACAGAACAACCAGAGGGAAGAATTCTCCCTTTTGCTCAGTTTCAGAAGTGTTGGTTCAATCCATCACACGGTTGCAGGGGGTGGTGTGGAGCAGAAGTGGCCAAGAAGCAGAGAAAGGGATACAAGATATAGCCCCAAGGACACCCCCTGACAAACTGCCTTCCTCCACCTAGGCCCCAAGGACACCCCCTGACAAACTGCCTTCCTCCACCTAGGCCCCAAGGACACCCCCTGACAAACTGCCTTCCTCCACCTAGGCCCCACCTCCTAACTTACCACCTACCAGTGAGGCCATCAAATGATGAACCTGTGAGGGCACTCACTGACAGGGTCAGGGTCTCACTCTCGGAACACCTCCAGACCCTCAAGGAGTTGGGCTTTACTGTCACTGTCAAGATTAGCCATCATACAGCGTCAGGGTTTCTGTGGACATCAAATTTTGTCAATACTTAAGGGGATCTAGCACAGAATAAGTCAGTCCTCAAAGATTAGTGCCGCTGGATATCAGCATTAGTGCTCCTCTGGGGATGCCAGAGGGTACCCCAGGAGGGCTGTGCTTACTCTTACCTTGGGGTGGGTCTTCCTATGCTGCTTGCTCCCTCAACCCACACCCATATCCAACCACACAGAACCATGCTCATCTACCAACTGCGTCGCCCGCTCCTCTGAAATGTCAACTTCCAGAAGCAGAGTGTTCTGGTTTGCTTTCTGTTGCCATGACGACCAAAAAAAAAGTTTATTCTGGTTTATACATCCGTGTTACACTTCAGCACCAGAAGACGCCAGGGCACGAAATCAAGCACGAACTAATACAGAAACTGTGGAAATCAGGGAGGTATGCTGCTGAGTCATTCCTGGGCTCATGTTGTTCAGTTAGCTTTCTTATACCACCCAGGATCACAGTGTACCACACCAATCATCCCCTTCAGGGCAATCCCTCAATTGAAATTCCCTCAGATGGCCCTAGGCTGTGTCAAGCCGCAATGATAGTTCAGATAGGGCAGAAAGGCTGTTTAGGGACCTAAGCTGCCGGAGTGCAGCAGACAAAGGGTCCTCAGTGTGTTTATTTCACAAACGAATACATGAATGGGCCATAGAGCATCTCAGCGCGGCAGCATGCGCTCGCCTGGATCTTTCAGGCTAGCCCACTCGCAGCTCTTAGACTCATGCTGAGCACCCACTGGAGGGCACCACACCACCATTCTCCTGGCTTCACCTGGTGTCTAATGCTTTTTTCTCTTCTAGAACCTTCTACATGCTGTAGTATCTGCTTACAAATAGCTCCCCCGGCCTCCCTCACCTGGCTATGGCCTCTACGAATCCTCCAGATATTTGTGATTACCTCCCTGAGAGTAGGAATTATGAACTTTGATCTCCTCAGTGTCTCGGAGACTTCCCAGAACAAGAACAAAAGGCTGTCTCCAAGCCTATGTGTTGGGAGCAGTGAACCCCCCAGATCCCAAATTTCTTGTAAACAACTTGTTTTCTCCTGATCTGAGTGCCTACAGCTGCTCTGAGCATGAGACCATCCCAGGAGTTCCTGATGGCAGGGGAATGGTTTCTGGTGCGTTTGGCTGGGATGTGGCTATCCCTATATAAGCTGCCCCTGGACACAATAAAAGGGGGCATTCTTGGGGCATTTTGGTATCAAGGATGATCTCTCTCTCTCTCTCTCTCTCTCTCTCTCTCTCTCTCTCTCTGTGTGTGTGTGTGTGTGTGTGTCTTTGTGTGTGTGTCAATCTCTAGCCCCTTGACCAGTTCATGAACTGTATGGTGGCGCATAGAGCCCAGACGGGTGTCGTACACAACACCTATGTTCCCTGCCCCCTGGTTCACTGGTCTTCAGATGAGGCTTGGTCCCCCGCCCCCATTCTGGAGACACCACCCATGCTAATCTGTACACCTGCCAGCCTTGGGGAATTCAAATCAGGACCCAAACCTATCTACTGCCCACTTCGCTATGCCAAATAGGGATCTAGCATTTCTACGGGTGGAAGTGGGAACAAGAATGAATGACCGCCGAGCAAATGAGACTGAAGCAACATGCATGATGGCATCCGATCCACCTACCCCGCTCCAATCTGTACGGAACTGCAGCCATGCTGATTCTCACAGTGTGGCAAGGGTGTCTGAAGATCAGAGGCTGTGGGCTCTTGCGGTGCCCCCTCTTCTCTACTCTACACTGATGGACTCAAACAGCTAAATTTGTTTCATCAGTAGCTTTAAAAAATATAAAAGCTACAAGACACTGCCAGAGTAAAATACACATTTCAGAAATCTCCCCTCCCACACTTTTTTTTTTTTTCGAGACAGGGTTTCTCTGTAGCTTTGGAGCCTGTACTAGCTCTTGTAGACCAGGCTGGTCTAGAACTCAAAGAGATCCGCCCGCCTCTGCCTCCCAAGGGCTGGGATTAAAGGCCATTTAAAAAAGTCAGTTGATAAGCCAGTATGAGTGCTTTGGAAAGCAATGGAGCATTTCTAAGCGATTAGGCCAAAGGTTTTTTGAAAATGTCTGACCTTGTTTACTAAAAAAAAAAACAACAACAACAAAAAAAAAAAAAAACAACTTTTTTTTTTCTGTTTTAGAACAAAGATTTCACTCTGAGCCGGGCGGTGGTGGCGCAGGCCTTTAATCCCAGCACTTGGGAGGCAAAAGCAGGCGGATCTCTGTGAGTTCGAGACCAGCCTGGTCTACAAGAGCTAGTTCCGGGACAGGCTCCAAAACCACAGAGAAACCCTGTCTCGAAAAACAAAACAAAGCAAAACAAAACAAAAAAAGATTTCTCTCTGGGCCTTGAGTCACAGGCCTGTAATCTCAACCACTTAGAAGGCTGAGGCTTTCGGAGAACAAGTTCAAGGCCAGCCTGGCTAATATAAGAGCGCGGCTCAAAAATCAGAACTAGGCTGAGGATGCAGTGGTAGAGTACTTGCCCGGAATGTATGAAGCCGGTGCTTGAACCCTGCAGCACCGACACCCACCCTTTCCCACGCTAGTTTTGCTGTGTCAGCTGCTCTTGGTTTAATTATAGCCACTGGAACTCCTGAAATTTGATGCTAAAAGAGTAATCGGAGAAATGCAGCAGGCCAGCGCCACAGGCCTGTCCTACGGCTCTGAAACCCGGGGGGGGGGGGGGGGGGGGGGGGGGGGGGGGGGGGGGGGGCGGGAGCGCTGGACTGGGGAAATCTCAAGGCCTCAGAATCCGAGCTAGGGCCTGACCTCCTTCTAAACTAAACGTGACAAGACCGAAAGTTTGAGGGCGGTGCCACTGCAGCACCGTTCACACGGGGGCCTGGACGGCGGACACGAAGGTGGTTGGGCCTGGGGGAGGGAGAGGGGACAGTCCCAGGGTCCCCAAGAGTGGGTGGCGCGTTGCTCACCCGGAAGTCCTGTGCAGTGTCCTTGATGGGCTGCACGCGATGCTCCTGGTGCCGGGCTTCAGCCTGGCAGGCATAGCACAGCAGCTCCTTGTCCTCCAGACAGAAGAGAGTAAGAGGGGCGCGGTGCGTGCGGCAGGGGCGCGGGGATCGGCGACCTGTCCAGCGCGCTCCCTCGGCCTCCTCCCGCAGCAGGGTCTCCACCAGGTTGTTGAGCGTGTGGTTGGTGCGCAGCTCCCCGGGAGCCGCTCGTTCCTTGCACACCGGGCACGAGGGCGTCGTCTGCACCTCCCAGCAGCCGCTCACACACCGGCGGCAAAAGTTGTGGCCGCAGCGCAGCGTCACCGCGTCGCGGAACGGGTCGTAGCATACAGCACATAGAAGCTCCTCTTTGAAGGAGAGCGAAGGTCCCGGGGACACAGAGGGGCCCGGCTCCATGGAAGGAGCAGCAGCCGCCGTGGTCACCACCGACGCCAACTTCAGGACCAGCCTGTGGGCGTGGTCCCAGCTCGACAAGCGGAGAGCGACCGCGACTCCAACCTATGGTGAAGGCGCGTTAAGGGAGCTGACCCGCCCACTTCCGGTCTGTGCGGTGTCTCCCGGAAGAGGTCTGGTCCCTGGACCCCGGTCCCCGCTCCCCGGTCCCCGCTCCCTCCCGGTTAATCCACGTAGGTACACGGGTAAGGATCTTGGTTCCCAACCGGAGTGCGAGACCCATGTTGTCAGATGGAAAGAAAGTGCAGCCGAGGGCCGCCATCCTTACTTAATTCCCAAAGTCTCAGACTCCCAAGATAGGTGGAAGTGAACGTTCGTGTTTTACCTCCTTAGGTCCTCGAACCGGGTCCAAAACAGTGACTGGGTCTTGCAGCACTGAGAATGGTTTCTCAAAACCATCACATAGGTCGTTCACTGACTTTGGTCCGACTTAACACAGTCTCGAGGTAGCCCTAAGACCTGACAAGTTGCGATTTTTGGCTTGTGGTTAGATAAATGAGTTCGGCTCGTAAAACTGTGGTCTCCGTGAAAAGGGCGCGTGAGAGGAATAAATATGGGAGCATGCTCCTGGCATCAGAGCTCCACTAAAAGCAGGATGAGAAAATCGTGGTGAACATACTTGCAATCTCAGCACTTGAGAGCCTGAAGCATGAGGACCGGGAGCCCGAGGCCAGTCTGGGTTACACAGGGACTTTTTTTTTTTTTTTAATCCACGCTGGATTCTTGCCAAGAATGACAGCTGAATGTTCCCTAACTGCCGGTTCCTGCTTCGTTGTGATTATTTGGTAGCCTTCCGCTATGGAATATCTTTCGCGGGGTGGACCGCCAGGAAAGGTGGTGACTCCTGTGTGTAAACAGAGTCTCCACACGACTTGAGAACAGAGACCGACCGACTTTTTCTGACAGTCTTTTCAAGGGCATTTCTAAACATCTTGAATAGCTGTGAGATGTAGAAACGAGACGTAATTCCAGAAGAAGGTCTTAAGGTTTCTCTCCTGTAGGGCATGCGTGTCACACAGGAAACAGGCCAGGTGAGGAACACAGATAGTGTTAATTGTCTCTGCTAGTGATTATGGCCCTAGGGTCAGTGGCTTGCAGGTAGGGTAAAATGTCAGCTCTTTTACAGCCCTAACTCAGATCTTTTCACACTCTGCAATAGTCCTTACCTCCTGGGATCGGCACCATCAATTCGTACTGTCTTCTGAGGGTGTATGGTGTGAACCCATAATGTTCTGTAGTCAGTCACCCAGGAGGTGATTTGAGTTTGTTCCTATCCTGTTCTGTTTCAGGGCTGAGTTGGAACCAGGGGACTTAGGCAAAGACACTTCACCAGGGACTACGTTCTCCAGCACTTGATTTACAAAGCAAGATCTCACTTTCTGTGGAATTTGTAATCCTCCCACCTTAACCTCTTGAGTGCTAAGATTATACACAGACTTTTGTTTCCCAGGGACTGACTGACTGACTGACTGACTGACTGACTGACTTCCTTCCTTCCTTCCTTCCTTCCCTAAAGATACAGATTTTTATTTTTTTTCTTATGGCCTATGGTGGATTTATAGATACATGTAATGGAAAGATTTTTTCATCTTTTTTTTAAAGATTTATTTATTTATTATGTATACAGTATTCTCAGTATTCTGTCTACAGGCCAGAAGAGGGCACCAGATCTCATTACAGATGGTTGTAAGCCACCATGTGGTTGCTGGGAATTGAACTCAGGACCTTTGGAAGAGCAGGCAGTGCTCTTAACCACTGAGCATCTCTCCAGCCCCTTTTCATCTTAACAATAACTTCAAACATTAAAAAAAACTTTTTATTATTTTATTTCACATGTATTGGTGTTTTGCTTTCTGTATCTCTGTGCAGCACCTGTGTACCTCGAGCCCAGAAGAGGGCATCAGATCCCCTGGAGCTAGAGTTACAGATGGTTGTGAGCTATCTTGCAGGTGCTGGGAATCAAACTCAGGCCATCTGGAAGAAAAGCCAGTGTTCTTAACCAATAAGCAATCTCCTCAGCCCCCAAAACATTACCTGGGAACCAAAGGTAGTGGCCTTTCAGTAGCCTAGGGGAGACTTTAACCCACGACCCCGACCCCTGGTTTAGGAAACCAGTACCTGTACCGTTAGGCCCCTGGGGCAGAACCTCATCATCTTCCATCATGTTCTCTCACCGATGAGTGCCAGCTGTGTGGGCCGTTTGTACTACTCTGTGAATTCCATTGGTTCTCACCTAATTTCTTAGTTTTGCGGTCTGTTCCCCACTCTGATTCTGAGGAGATCCACAAGACAGAGACTAGAGAGTTAAAACCTGGAACTCAGGATGTAGGCCTGAATTTGCTGTAGACAGACCGGCATGAACTAACAAATACCCACCAGTCTCTACCTCCCAAGAGCTGAGATTAAAAGCATGTCCCACCATGTCAAGCTAATACAGACCACTCAACTACAACACAGCACATTAGTGAGCATGAAGCCCGTGAGGTCTGCAGTCCTTTGGGAACTACGAAGGGGCCTGGTCCGAGCTGTGCAGTGAGTTGGGGTGCAGTCTGGAGCACACTGTCCTGCTTCCCTGCCTTCCTTTTTCTCCACTGTATTAAGAAAGACGGAACTACCGCCAGGCGGTGGTGGCACACGCCTTTAATCCCAGCATGCAGGAGGCAGAGGCAGGTGGAGGTGTGTGAGTTGGAGGCCAGCCTGGTCCACAGAGTGAGTTCCAGGATAGGTTCCAAAGCTACACAGAGAGATCCTGTCTCAAAAAGCAAAAACAAAAACAACAACAACAAAAAAAGATGGAACTGATTGTTTCAAGTTCCTACCAGGTCAAATACTCTGGAATTATTTTATTCTTTGCATAATTTCGGGAAGAGACTCATTCATATTTATCAAGAGATCAAGAAAAATAAGTCTTGCTAACTATTAGCCAGTCTGGCACCAGTTCTGGCCATTGCTTTTGTTAGATAGGGTGTTATCCAGAGGCACTCACTAAATGGCATGTCCTCCATTCTAGCTAAGCTACAGACATAGTTCCTGTTTCTGTCGTCTCCCAGCACACACACCAAGCCAGGCTCTGCAGATTTCCAAACTCCTTGATATATATATAAAGTGCTGCACTAGATAAACAATTACTAGGAGCTGAGACAAGAGCCAGTGTTTGGGTCTGTTTCCTATTCCTATTGCTAGAACCACAGACAAGATGGTTTCCAGAGAACAGAGGTTCTCTGGAGGCCGGGAAGTCCAAGAGTGGAGTGCCGGCCTTCTGCTGCGTCACGATGAGACAGAACATCGCACAGCCAGACAGGCCACTGTGCCAGCTCAGATCTCTCTTCCCTTTATAAAGCCACTGACGCTGTTAAGGGAGCTTGTGCTGGTTAGCTGTGGTCAACTTGACACCAGCTGGAGTCATTTGGGAAGAGGGAAGCTGACTGGAGAAAGTGTCTCCATATGATTGCCCTGTGGACAAGTCTGTGGGGGCATTTTCTTGATTAATAATTGAGGTGGGAGGGTCTAGTTCACTGTGGGCTGTGCCCCCGGGACAGGTGGTCAAGGATTGTATACGAAAACATTTTTTGAGCAAGCCATGAGGAACAAACTGGTAAGCAGAGCTCCTCCATGGTGTCTGCTTCAGTTCCTGCCTGGAGTTTTCCTGCCTTGGCTTCCCTCAACAGAGAGTGACCCAGGATATCTAAGCCAAATGAATACTTTCCTCACCAGGTTGCTTTTGGTCATTTTCTTTATCAAGGGAATAGAAAGTAAACAAGGACGGGGCCCCACCCTCGTGACCTCATCCTAAGAACCTCCTAAAAGCCTCTTTTCAAATAGCAACATGAATGTAGGGATTGAGTTTCCGAGGCATGAACTTCTGCTGAAACCCTAGCAAGAAGGAATGCAGTGAACAAGAAATAAAGGCGAGCACCGCTCTATTGCATAAAAACAGCAGGACTTAACTATGCACTGTTTACAAGGAGTCCCCTTTAGAAACAGCCCTTTAAGTAGCACAAGTAAACAGAGCGAAAAGGCGAGGTTCAGTTTCTATCAGGACAGAGAGTATGACTGCAGAAGGGACTCAGCAGGAGAGTTGCATCTTCAGAGACAGGCAGCTAGAGGATAGAAAGTATTACACCAGAAGGTCAGTTCAGCAAAAGAGTCGCTGATAGCATCTTCAGAGACAGGCGGCCAAGGGCTGCAGACCCAGAAGAGCTCGTTCATTAGTTGCCAGGCAACCTGTACGGAATGCACAGTGACCTGAAGCTCTCATTGAAGACTCCATGGCTTAGACCTTCTCTAAAGTCTAGAGTCTGGGAAAGAAGATGAAGGGTACTTAGTCGTTCTGGGTGATGCAGGGAGATTGCCCCTAGCAAATGGTGTGCAATGCAAGTGACCAGGGATGTGTCAAGGGTAGAAAGCCGCCTGCCTCTGGATCTGGACCCCAGACATCTTTGATTCCGCCTGTTATGGGTACCACTTATGATCTTTTAAACTATAAACACATGTAAGGCCCTGAGATTAGTTATTAACTAGGCCTCATACTATCTTTCTGGTCTCCCCTAGGGCTTCAGAGAGTGGTTGTACCAGCGCCATTCTTCTTGTCCAGAGAGAAAACAATAATGAGAAAGGGCCCAAGCACATGCTAAGAAACCCTTTCTTAAAACCCTCCAGCAGACTTCCTCAAAGTTTATTGGTTCATGAGGCATGGTAGTAACACACCTTTAATCTTTTTTTTAAAAATATTTATTATGTATACAATATTTTGTCAGTGTATATGCCTGCAGGCCAGAAGAGGGCACCAGACCCCATTACAGATGGTCATGAGCCACCATGTGGTTGCTGGGAATTGAACTCAGGACCTTTGGAAGAGCAGGCAATGCTCTTAACCCCTGAGCCATCTCTCCAGCCCACACACCTTTAATCTTAACAGGAGGCAGAGATAGGCAGATCTCTGTGAGTTCGAGGCTAGCCAGGACTGTATAATGAGACCTGGTATCAAAAGCAAACAAAAAATGCTCATTGGTCTATCATGAAACTGAACCAATCAGAACTGCCTTGAGTCACATGGTAGGGAATTGTCATCCAGATACAGTTCAGCCTTTGTTTTTTTCTACCAAAGAGGGGCAGTTCATCACTGGGCAGTTAAGTATAGATTCAGGACAACTGTCACCACTTACAAACTTAGAGACTTCACATAAAAATTTAGATCCCTGTCTCTGTCTTTTGCATTAAAAGTTTGTGATTGTAGTATAATCTACACAGTGGAAAGTGCATTGATGGTTCTTGAAGGTACACCTGGGCAGTGTTTAGCATCTTTCGTTGCTATGCAAGCACTGTGCAGAGCCCATTACCTACAGAGCTTTTCATCCGCACATTAACCAAGTCCCTGCATTCTGCTCCCTGGAAACCACCTCTGTACTTTTGTCTCTGTGTACTTGGCCACTCCAGATACCTTTTGTCAGTGGATGGATGCATACTGGGCTTATACTTTTTGTGGCTAGCCCTTTTATAGCTAGCATGAAACATCACACACCCACAGAGACACACACACACAGATGACGTTGGCAAAGTGGGGCACCAGGAAGAGGAGCCCCAAGGACACCTTGAGCTTTATCCCTGCATAAACATTCTTTGCATGTATGAACTACATTCTGTTTATTCTCTCCTCTCTTTCTCTCTTTGTCTCTCTGTGTCTCTGTCTGTCTCTGTCTCTTATTTTTGAGACAGGGTTTCTGTAGCTTTGGAGCCTGTCCTGGAACTCTATAGACCAGGCTGGCCTCGAACTCACAGAGATCCGCCTGTCTCTGCCTCTGGAGTGCTGAGATTAAAGATGTGCGCCACCACCTGCTCGGCCTGTTTATCCTCTTGTCCATCACTGGAAGCTGTCCTGCCCCTACTTCCTGGCTGCTCCTATTAATGAATACTCCTGTGAGTATGAATGCAGAGACCCCTTCGGGACACTTCTGCATTCCTTTGAGGATATGCTACATGCATTGCCCCTTATATTTCCGAGTGGCCACCATGCTGTCATGGTGTCTCTTCCCAGCAATAGAAACCCTAACTAAGACAAGGACCTACCATAGCCTTGACCTTGACCTTGATGAGGAGCTGCAAGGGCAGACAGCATGCACAGGGCAAGGTGCACATGTTGTGTGTTCAGAACCAAGGTTGCAATGAAGCCATGTGATGGAACACACACGAGTCTACTAGAAACATGCCTGATTCTTCACATGTTTAAGCTGAGGTTTGGGTCACTGATTATTACTGCCACATTTTTCATGACCCCCATATTTTATTAAACAGCGTTATGTGGAGTCATGACACACAGTTTAAGAAGCCGAGAACTACACATCCCCATGGCTTCAAAGCCCACCCCGAAGTTGATCGGCCCTCCAGCCGCTGCCGTAAGCTCCAGTCCCAGTGTGTTAGGTCGGGGGCGGAGATGATGGAACTGAGAAAAAGATGAATAAGGAAAGTATCAGGAAGACTAATGGCTCTTGACCATGCCCTTGTGGAGCCCCCTATTTAAAGGGGGACACAGGGATGCCAGAAAAGTATGAGTGAGGGTAAGGGCTAAAGCCAGAGGGCCGTTTAGTGAGAACCGTCACCACCTGCTTCCAGCTGGGGGTGCTTTAACAGCACCAGCTGCTCTGTACTGAAGGCCAGAGAGACGTCCAGAGGATATCTGTGGGCAAGAAACTGCATCTGTGCCATCCTTGAAAGACAATGATCAGAATAACAAAGGAGAGACTGTTCTGAAAAAAGGAAGAGCGTCCGAAATCACAAGAGCTCAAATGCACAGAGGAGCCAAGAGCTGCAGAGAAAACCATCCCAGGTCCCCTGCATGGGCACCACCTCAGCTAGGCGGAGCTGGTGAACAGAGTTGGCAACCCCAGTCAAAGGACCCACCCTGCAGTTCTCACAGCTTTCAGTCCACTGGGGGATTTGTCTTGAGGGTGACACTCACGACAGGAAATCCCTTTGGTCACACTCCCTACCTCTGAGAGCAAAGCCGGGGCCATGTTGAAGGGGAGTCTTTTGTTGAAGACTGCATGTGTGAAAATAGGGAACAGTCACAAGTCATCGTCCCTGGGGATACCTGTGTCTGAGTGACCAGTGGCTGTGTGAAACAGTTGTGGATGGGGGAGAGCCCGACGTGGGCTGAGAAGCCCAGTGGCAGGTGACTGCCTGCTGGGACAGACTGGTGGTTCTGTAGTGAGAAGCCGCAGTACCTGAAGACAGTGATGGAGACAGACAGATGTAATCCGTGGTCAGTAGGTAACTCAGCCTCTAAGTCGCCTCTCTTCTGGGTTTGCTGTAGGACTCAGAAGGCCAAAGCACTGGTCCACAGGCACACCTGATTGCTGCATCCTCCTCCCTCCTGTGAGATGTTTAGCGTGGATCCTGCTCAACAGGTGCTGAGCCTGGACCACAAGGGCAGGGCTGGCTGCTGTGTTCTTCTTCCACTCTCCATCAGACTCCAGGACCCTTCCTGGATTGTCTCTTAGCCGCCTCAGTGGGATACAAACTGGGGACTCTGGAGCAAGATGGAGTTTGCAGAATCCACAAAACTCAGCTTGTCCAGGAACACTTTCTGATACGTGTCGATGCAAACATATCACTGGTGTCGGAGGTTTTTCTGTGCATGTGTTGCTTTCATTGGTTAAATGAATAAAGAAACTGCTTTGGGCCTGATAAGGCAGAACTTAGGTAGGCAGAGAAGACAGAAATGAATCCTGGGAAGAAGGGCAGAATGGGAGACGCCATGATCTTCTGCCTGAGACAGACGCTGGTTAGAAACCATGTGGTGATACACAGATTAATAGAAATGGGCTAAATTAAGATGTAAGAATTAGTCAATAAGAGGCTAAAAATAATGGGCCAAGCAGTAAGTTAATTAATACAATTTTTGTGTGGTTTTAGGTGTAAGCTAGTTGGGAGGCCGGGACAAACAAGGGGCCTCTCCTTGCAACATCTAACTCTCACCTCAAATGGAAGAAAAGTCAATTCCTTTTGGAGCCAAATATAAGTTGCCACAGCCCAGGAACACAGATTGGTTCGAATTCATCATAGAAACAGTTTTATGAAGTTTTCATAGTCACAGAACAATAAAAAAAGTCACAAGTCATAGCACTTTTCAAATATGTTGGTGAGAGAGTACCAGGTAGATGGGTTAAAACACAGCCTTGGAATTCTCAACTATCAGCCTTATATGCTACCTGACAATAGCTTGGCCTTTTGCTTGGGGGGCATTAGCAGGCAGCTAAGTGAAAATATTCTAACCCTCCACAGTGGCTAAAGTGCTACCAGTCAACTAACTGTGCAGGAAGGAGTCTCAGTGTAAGGTGTCTTTCTCTCCAGGAACTCCTCTTCATGTATGCCTGGAAGGGAAGCACCTAACCTGAAGCGACAGGCAGACCCTTGGCAAGGGGCTTTGGTGAGAGCTAGGCTCAGCACCACCCTGAACAGCAGAAAAGACATGAGACCCCAACCTGAGCTAGCTATCCCCTTCTCCCCACAGACACCAGTATCAAAGGACTCAAAAGGAAGATGCTCTAGTGCTCCGTTACTTTTTTAAAAATTATGCCTTTTCCTCAGTTTTTCTCTTTTCTGAGTAGACATTTAGTATCTTTTCATTTTTAGCATTTGATGCTAATTTAACTCCTTGTGTTGACCTATTTTTGTGAATTTAAGGTAAGCCTAATCTACTAAACAAGTTTCAGGACAGTTAGGATTGAAAACCCTGTCTCGAAAAGTCAAAAAAAAAAAAAAAAAAAAGGAAAGGAAAGGAAAGAAAGCAAGCAGGACTCCAACCCCCCAACTGGAAAGTATTTATTCCAATTGATGCACAAATCACAACACAGAACATAACAAGCACGTAAATTAATGCAATAAACTCTGCCAAAAGAGCATAGCTTCTTAGTAACTGTGTCTAAAGATACTGAGATGATTTAAAAATGTGAACAGGATTCTAATGTCTGATTATAAGAGACTGGAAAGGTGGCTCAGACCTGCCTATAATTCTAACTTCAGGGGATCTGATGCCCTCCAGAAACACTACTCTCACTTGTACATACTCACACGCAGGCGCACACACACACACACACACACACACACATTTTTTTTTAAAAAAAATTAAGCTTTTTTAAAAGTCTAATTATAAAACAATCAATGATTTCAAAGAAGATACAAACAAAATGAGAATGACGTAAACTTGTCAGTTCAGGTCTTGGATAAGAAAGTCAACAATAAAAACAAAACACTAAAAAAAACACTTGAAACATGTTTGAAATTTTTAAAAATTCAGTAAATCAAATTTAAAATGAATTGAAAATCATCATCATATGAGATCAAATTTAAAGAAAAGCTTCTCAAGGATTGAAGACACAGTCAAGAACATACTATAATCAAGTATCAGTAAGGAAAAAAATGCAGTCATGAATTCAAGAACTCCGAGACATGATCAAATGTACAACTCCATAAGGATTGAAGGAGTCGTAAACTGAAAGCATAGAATATTTATTTCATAAAAGTTTACATTGAAGTCTAGGGAGACAGATGGACATCCAAGCAAAAGATGCATTTAGAACCCCAAATACACATGACTGAAAAGGAAGTTCATCCCCCCCACCACACACACAATGTGGATAAGATGCTGATCCTAAAAAGGAAAGAAACAATATCACAATCTGCTAGAGAAGATTGAAAGGGCAAGTTCATCAGAATATCTAACCTCTTGGCAGAAACCTATGGCATGATATATTCCAAGCCCTAAAAGTAAACAACTGTCAACAAAAATCATTATATGCAGAAAGGCGAGCTTTAAAAACTGATGAGGTAATAAGATCTCCCAAGCTTATCATAAAGTGAAGCAATTTGTGACCACTGAGCCAACTTTTCAGAAGACAGTTGGAGGATTCCTACACCCAGAGGAAAAAGAAAGAATTGTGAACACAAGAGCTCACCAAGGGGTAAGCTCTGTGGGAGGAAGAGATAAGCAAATGAGAACTAGGAAAGAATCAACCATTCAGCAAACTGGCAAGGACCTAAAGGAGTAGTGGAGAGGAAAAAAAGAAGAAACAATATTTGAAACAACTAAGAAAACTGTCGATAAAATTATAGAAATAAGAAAAATCCCTCTTAATAATAATCCTAATATAAATGTCTTAACTCTTCAATCAAAGGACGCAGACTAGCTGAGTGCACTAAAACCAAGATCCAACCGTTTGCTGTCTGCAAGAAACGTACCTGACTGTCAGAGACAAAGACAGAATAGAAAACTATATACCAAGTGAGTAGAAGCCAAAACCAAGCAGGAGTGGGTATATTCATATTTCCCATAGTTTATTTTAAATTAAAATTAGACATATGAAGAGGGTTGCTCCATCTTAACAAAGGGAACAGTCCATCAAGAAAATATAAACAGGGGTATACTTAATTCCATAAACACTACTAACTATAAAATAAGAGGTCCATATGTAATAACAGTGGGTGGTTTCAATTGCCCACACTTATCAGGTGATAAGTCTTCCAAACAAAAGATCTTAACAAAGAAACTTCAGAGTTGCTCTGTTCTGTAGGTCAAGTCGCCTTCACAGATTTCTCTGGAAAACTCCATGTAATACACATTCCCCTCAGTATTCCATGGAATTTCCCTTCATATAGATCACGTTTTTATGCCATAAAACAAGTTGATAAGAAAAAAATCTGATCATAAAGGAATATAAAGAAAATCAGGGGCCAGGAGAGATGGCTCAGTGGTTAAGAACACTGGCTGGTCTTCCAGAGGTCCTGAGTTCAATTACCCGCACCCACATGGTGTTCACAACCACCAATAATAGGATCTGATTCCCTCTTCTGGCCTGCAGGCATACATACAGAGCACTCATACAGAAAATATAAATAAAAAAATTAATAAAGAAAATCGTTATAAAAACTACAGGAACTATTTAAAGACATGAAGCATGAACAATGCCTTCTTGGTGTGGCTCGTTGAAGGAATCAGAAAGTTAAACAGCTCCTAGAATCAAATGAAACAAGACAATGTGAATGGAAAATTTTCAGTGCAGTAAAGGCAGTTCCAAGGTGAGAGTTTATAGCTCTGAGAGTATAAACGTAAAAGAAAATCTGAGCGTCTAGAGAGATGGCTCAGCAGTTGAGAGCACATACTACTCTTGCAGAGAATCTGAGTCTGGTTCCCATCACCTATGTCAGGTAGCTTGCACCACTGGCAACTCCAACTCTAGAGGAATCCTCCTCTGACTTTCTAGGAAGTCTGTACTCATGTATACAAACTATATATACATAACTAAAAATAATAAAAATAAATCTTAAAAACTGTAAGGAATACAAATAAACAATAATTAATAATAACAAGCTGAACTCCAAATTAGTGGATGAAAAGAATGATAAAGATAGACAGAAAATTAATGAAATGGTCATTAAAAGAATAATGCAAAAGCCAGGTGGTGGTGCATGCCTTTAATCCGAGTACTTAGAGGCAGGCAGATCTCTGTGAGTTCAAGGCCAGTCTGGTCTACAAAGTGAGTTCCAGGACAGCCACATCTTTTATACAGAGAAATCCTGTCTCAAAAGCAAGCAAACAAAAAGAATAATACAAAGTATGAATGAAGCAAAGAGTTGTTTCTTTGAAGAGACAGTATCAGTGAAACCTTAGCTAAGCCAACAAATTAATTAAACCAAATTAATTAACAAACCAAATTAATAAAATCAGGCATGGCAAGGGGGCACTATTGGAGACAACACTGAAAATCTAGATGACCATGACAGCACACTTTGAAAAACTATTCCAGAAAATTAGAAAATAGAGACGAAATGAGTAAATTTCTAGACACATGGTGTCCACCAAAATTAAATGAGGAAGCTATACACAATATACTCTATGTGTTATATAACTCTATGTGATATATGTAGCTATAGCAAGTAATAACATCGAGGCACTAAGAAAAGAGTCTCTCGTATGAGTCACTTTTATTGACACTATGACTAAATACCTGCGAAGAAGCAACTTGGTGAGCATTTAGTTTGGGTTATAATTTGGGGGACTACCAAGTTGTTTGGGGTGTATGAGGTGACTATGAAGGCATGCAGTTGGACTCAGAGAGAGATGAACGCTGGTTCTCAACAGGCTTTCTCCTTTTCCCCTTTGTATTCAGTCTGGGCCCCATAAGATGGTGGGATTTCCTCACTTGGTGTTTCAGTTACTGATCTATTGCTGTGAAGAGACCCCATAACCAAGGTAACTTATGGAAGAAAACATTTAATTTGGAGCTTTGCTTATAGATTCAAAGGGTTAGAACATGATCATCAAGGCAGCAGGCAGACAGGCACAACACTGGAGCAGTAGCTGGGAGCTATATATTTCCACCTCCTCTCCTCCTCCCATTTCCCTCCTGGGAGTTATACTCTGATCTGTAGGCCACAGAGGGGTGGGATGGGATGGAGGTAGGAGAGGCAAGAATTGGGCCTCTGGAGAGAAGCCAGTGCTCTTAACCGCTGAACTATCTCTCCAGCTCCAAAACATGTATTTATTCAGAATAAAAAAAAAGAAAACTGCTCAGAGAAGTTTGGAGGAAAGAATATGCCAGCACAGAATACAGCCTGTGAGCACAGAAACTGAGAGGGGCAGGGTGGAGATACGGCTGTAGTTCATGTGTGTGCCCACTAAGGGGAAGCACACACAAACTCAGCTTTTCTCCCACAGCCAGCCTCTGTCCTTCCCTCAGGTAGATCTTCCCTCCACACCCCAAGACTGTGTCACCCACCCATTCCCAAACGTAAGACTTCAGAAAGCCACCCCCTGCTGACACCCTCAGAGAGTTTCTTTGCCACGTGGTCATTTACCCCAGACACTGTTCCCATGTCTTCACTGCTCCCCAACTTTACCCCTCGGCTTGTCCTTTCTCTCCACTCTAGCTGAAGGATCCCACCTGGCCCCCTCTGACACCTCACCGCCATCAGCACCACTTCCATGCCTGCATGTGAGCGCGGGGATGATTGACAGATAAATGGGCTCAGGATGATAGAGGGGGTCCAGCTGGCCCAGCAGATGGTAGTAGGGTCTATTGTGTTGTTACAGTTGAAGGTAGGTGACTCTGACTTCAAATTGGGGTTTTTAGTAGACATGGCATATACAACTAAAATCTACATTTTGTTACATCTTAAAAAACATGAACTTTATAGCCTTAGTTGATTTTATTATTGTTGTTGTTGGCAGTGGTGGCTTATCAAGACAGGGTTTCTCACTGTAGCCCTGGCTGTCCTGGAACTCACTCTGTAGACCAGGCTGGCCTCGATCTCAGAGATCTGCATGCCTCTGCCTCCTGAGTGCTGAATTTATTAATTTAACTCTGTTAAATTAAATTCTGTTTTCTCTCGAGAAACCATCACCACCACTCTGGCAGATGAGTGTTGATAGCTCTTAGTGTCCTCCATTTGCTGAATTTAGAGGTGGAGTGGGGGGGGGGTGAAGGAGTGTCGTGGAGATCGTGGCTTAGGTAACCGTGCGGCTGATGTCACACAGTCTCAGGACTGTTACTGTCAGAGACCGACTAGACCCAGAACCCTACAAGGCACAGGATGAAGATATCTGCAGGGGGTCATCCACTAAGGCCAGCTCACTGACTTCCACTCCTGAGGAAATGAGAATCTTTCCAGGGTTAGGGAAGGAATGTCTCAAAGTGCCTTTGATCTGCCTCAAGTCCCGCTACCTTAATGGCTGAGTAAAGAGGTGACCAGCCTCTTCAGAGGGGCAGTGATACTGGTGTAGGAAGAGGGCCCCAGAAGACAGTTGTGAAGCTTCTCTCTCTTTTTCTGGTCTTGTTTTGTTGAGACATAATCTCTTGCAGCCTAGCCTCACCTTGAACTCACCATGTAGCCAAGAACAACCTAGAACTTCTTGTCCTCCTGAGTGGAGAGATTAAGCCTCCAGAGGGTTGGACTTAACATAGCCACCACTACACTTAGTCTTAGGCCCGTTGGTTCTGGGGCTGGAATCCACTTCGATGTGTGGGGACACTGGGCCACAGCTGCTGAGAATCTGAGACAGGTCTAATGACCAAAGGCTGCAGAGAGGGGTAGGTGGAAGAAGCCAGGGGAGGTAGGAGCTGGGGTGGGAGGAGTGGTCAACCAATTGCTAGAAGCTGGATATACCTGAGGACCCCTCGTGGGGCCCTAAGGCAATGGCCCTGGTCCCCCGGGTCAGTTGGGTAGCTCTAGGAATTACAGGCGGCGTCTATTTCAGAGTTTATGGTAAGAGGCTGGAGCCTGCACACACACACAGACAGCACACCCCACCCTTTAAGGAAGTAGGGAGGAGAGCAGCAGGGGTGTGGTTAACGACCGAGAGGAGGAGGGGGGAAAACAACCTGTCAGCCTCTTACTCAGCCTCGGAGGGCCGAGCCGCGAGTCCTACCTGAGGCGGTCGCACTCACCTGGCCCAGCCCGGAGCCCTGGCCCGAGTCCGCGCCTCACCCGCGGTGAGTCCTGTACTGTCGCTACATAGCGCCGGGGTCGGGGACCCGTCAATCGTTCGACTTAGGTGGAAGGCTGGAGGGGGGCTACAGTTCCGGTCCTTCGGGGAACCTGGACACGGCTGGGAATTCCTGGAAAGGGGGCCAAAGACCCAGAAAGTCGGAGCTGCTGAGCAGGTGCTCACGCTGAGCTTACCGCCCCGAGCTGGGGGAGAAGGGATCTATTTTTGGACTTCTTCTGAGACTAAAGGGTGTTTCCCCCGTTTTGTCCTGTTAGCTTATTCAGACGGGGGAGGCAGGGGCCACGGTTTGAAGAAGGCTTAACGAAACAGCTTGCTTCTAAAGGTTGTGTTTGGGAGCCCCAGATCCAACCCGGGGCTTCAGAATCCAACTTCAGCTCCAGCGCAGCCCTCTGCCCAGGCACTGTGCGTTTTTCTCCCCAGTGCCCTTCGGAACCCTGTGGCCACATTCCCACCCCTATCCCCACCCTCTGGGACGTTTTTTCTGGGTTCTCCAGAGAAACCATGTCAACGTGTGTGTGTGTGTGTGTGTGTGTGTGTGTGTGTGTGTGTGTGCGTGCGTGCGTGCCAAAGTTCCAAAGTTCACACTGGCCGCAAGGGCTCATTTTGAAGCTGCTTTCCCCACGCTACTCAAGGGTTAAGTTCTGGGCTGCTGTTCCTGCTGCCAGGCTGTGCGTGGGCAAAGCTTTGGGTGGGTGAACAGTGAGCATATGGGTGATGTTCTGAGGCCCACCAAGCCCTGCCACCTGCCCTCACCCTCAGCCATATGACTCCAGCATCTCCCATCATCCCCAAACTGGAAGCAAGATTCAACTGGGCTCTTTGAAGGAACCAAGCCTGGACCTGGAGGGTAGGGGGGGGTGGCATTAGCAAGAAGGACTTGAAAGCAAGTGGGAGAAGAACCTTAAGGATCTTGGGCCCTGCTGGAGCCCGCTGAGACAATGTGCATGGCATAGAAAGGGTAGGGGTGCCAGGCAGCCCCTGTGTGCTCAGGTTGACAAGCCCTTGCCTTTCACAACTACTGGGTGAGGGGGCAGCGGTGCAAGAAGGATGCAGAGAAGGAAAAAAAAAGTGACTCACGGCACTTGGGAGGAAGGAAGGAGTCACATTCATGAGAAAGACCTAACTTTGGCAGGACAGTCTGCTTACCTTCACTCACTTACGGGCTTCCCACCCGCATCCAGGTGCCGCTGTCAGGTGAGGGGAGACTTGGAGCAGCCAGTCATGGCTCCAGTTGGCTAGGACGGAGGCAGGAGAGGCGGGGCTGCCGTGGGAAGAGGCAGAGTTCCACCAATACAGAGCCAGAGGGTGGGCAAGGCTGGTCAGGAACAGATCTTGAATCTTTTGGGCAGACACCACTGTGAGAACTGAAGATCATTAGGGATTAACTAAGCAAGGGGCAGAAAGGAAGTCAGAGCCCGAGAAGTACAAACCGAAGGCTAAGGGCAGCAAGAGACAACGGAAAACTGAAAGCAGCCAAGTAGCTGAGCGTGTTGGGAGCCTAGAGTGCAAGGGGGAGGGGGAACTGCAGCCGTAAGTAGAGGATGCTCTCCCCCTCCCACAAGGCCTGGGAAGGCGTGCTCAGGCTGCCATGGCAACTCCTCTGGGAGCAAAGCTTGGAACCTGGAGCTGCTTGAAACTTCCCAGCGTACTTCCCCTCCGAGACGGAGGTGCCGGATTTAGCAAACGAAAACAAGGGGCATTCAAATTTGAATTTTAAATGAGCAAATTTGTTGAAGATTTTGTTCTCGGTGTTAAGTACGTTTCATACAGTATTTGGGAGATACCTAACACTCAGACATTACTCACAGTTTATCTCAAACTTAATTGGACGTCCTGAGTCTGTCTGGGAAGTGGAGGTTGGTGCTCTACCGAGCAGTCTAGACTGAGAGCTAACTCAGTGCCCTGAGAAAAGGCTCAGGGCATGTTTCTTTTGTGACAAATCATGATAGACCCAGTTGGAGGCTCCTTCCGTGATTGGTCATGATATTACTATTGAGAAAAGAAAATCAGCATTTTGCTCCATGTATTGATCTGCAGAGCTGAATGTGTGTGTGTGTGTGTGTGTGTGTGTGTGTGTGTGTGTATAAACTGAAAGCAATAGGTTACTTGGCAGTACCTTGGTAAGAAATTGGACCAATGGTTGCAGGAAGACCTGGGTCAAGCTGCTGGATTCTCCCTGTCTCACAGCCTGTTTGTCTAGGTGTTAGGGTAGGATCCTTGATACAATGTGGAAATCTGCACTCCAGTGCTATGCAAAAGTACTACATATTAATTTTAAATGACATATTCACAGACAGTGACTGAAAGAACACCCACAAACTGCTTGGGGTGCGTCTATTTCTGTTTGAGTTTATAGAATGCCTAGAGGTCTCAGGGAAAATGTGTGGTAGGGTTGGTTCCTGCTTCTAGTGGAAAAAGTTAGCCTCTGGACAGGGGCGGAGATGAGGAGTGGAGGGTGGACACAAAGTTATTTCCTCGGGGTTCCTCACCCATCCACTAGCCCATTTCAGAGGCAGAGGAGACCAATAGCACTCCTTCTGGAGACTGGCAGGTGGGAAGAGAGGAGTTGTTCAAGAGAAATCTGAATGGATGAAAGGAGGAGATGCGAGAAACACCCAGCGCAGCCCCACACCCACAAACGCACCATAAAATCAGATCTTCGTTATTCTTCAGTTTATAATAGGTTCCTTATTAGAAAGCTCAAGCTGGGGCTAGAAGAAGGAAGGGCGCCCTGTGAAATGGGTCCCGACTTTAATGAGAATATTCCTAAGGTGTTAGAGACCTCCTAAAAGGAAAGTTGGGAGGACTTGAGAATTTGGAGAGAGAGAGAGAGNGAGAGAGAGAGAGAGAGAGAGAGAGAGAGAGAGAGAGAGAGAGAGAGAGAGAGAATGGGAAGTATGTTTCCCTTGTGGACTGCTCAGTTATAAATGGTCCTCCTCTCCAGTGGTGAATCTCTCTGTCCCCAGTCCAGCCCACTTTGTCCCCAGTCAGTCCCTTAGTGTGCCACTTGAGACAGAGATAATCAGAGATATTCTGTGGTATGCTGTGCACATTTGCAGGACAAGGCTGTGGTAAGTCCTGCAGAAAAGGCAAGCATGGCTCTGGCTTAACTTAGCATTCCCTGAATGTGGCTATTCAAGCTGTTCAGGTTTTCAAGGGAAATTAGCATTTCACACACAGAGAAGGTGGATGCTGATATGGGGTGCAGACCACACAGATCTACCAGAGGTCATTGTCCCCCCCTGTAATTCTAACGAGGATGGATATAATTCATCCTATAGTTGATGAGTTCAACTCAGAGGTGTTCAGGAAATGAGCTCTTGTGTGCAACATCCCAGCCTCACCGTTCTCCAGGGATCGAAATCTCCCTTAGGAGCTGCCTAGCCTTTCCCCTCACAGACCTTGGCGAGAAGTTTGGCGCTTTGCCCCATGCAGAGGTGACAATAGTTCCAGATGGCCAAACACTGCTAGGGCAAGCACAGCTGCTAGAGAGGAGAGGGAAAGGGGCAGAGGCTCCTCTGGGGTGGACCCTGTTTAGTCGGGCCCTCAGTTTTCTCTAGTTTTCTCAGGGCCCAGGATCTACTAATCTCAGAATACCTGACCGACCTCCCAGGGGAATGGGAGCTTAAAGCAGTTAGCCAAGAGGCAGTGAGACCAGAGAGGGCACAGCTGAGATGGTTTGGGAGCTCAAGCAAGGTTTAAAAAAATATAGTCATGTGATTTGCATATATTTCATGCCAGTCCCAAGGCAAGGGAAGAAGAGCAAGGCCCTGGTAACCCTAACAGGCAACTTCTATGCAAGCAGTTGATTGGTCAGGAGTTCAGACTTATGACTCTAACTGGACCTTCTTTGGGACCTCGGGAAAGTCATTCTGCTGCGGCTTCCTATCTGTAAGGTGGAGGTGGTAGCAGGCTTTTTGAGGGTGAGGTGAGGGGCTCTATGTTAGCCAGGACACAGCTAAAATAGAAATGGCAGTGGCTATCACCCATAGCAGGGTAGGAGAGCCCCGACTCCCACCTCTGTGCTGGGTGGCCCTGTGATTGCCAGAGCGCTAGTAGTCTGGTGGAGGAGTCAGGCCTTCAGAGCACTGGGGATATAGACATGTACCCAGAAGTATGGGCTGTTGTTTCAATATTAGCACCCTATGGGGGTATGCTCATGTACCAACTTAATAACCTCTGTTGTGCATAAAACACAATAGACACTGTAGATACTCAGAATTGCAAACTCTCTCATGTCTTGATATGTATGAGCTGCCCCGAACCTATGGGGCAGCACTGGTTTTTATTAGTTTGCTTGACTGTGTAGTATACATGTTTGCAGCCAGGGGCAGGGGGCAGGGGTGCTGTGCAAACACAGATGTGTCCATGGTTTAGGCCAGAGGTCAGACTCAGGCATCCTTCCCCTGGATGCCATCTTGATTTTTCCAGAGGGGTCTGTCTTCATTTCTTTTCCTATTGCTCTGAACCAATACTCTGACAAAAGCAGCTTAGAGGAGAAAGTCCAGTCAGCATGCAGGGTGATCAAGGCAGCAGGAGCTTGAAGCAGTTGGCCTCATTAGATCCTCAATCCACAAATGGTGCCACCCACAGCGGGTGTGTCTTCATGCCTCAGTTAATGCAACCAATCACCACACTCCTCCACAGGTGATCCCAGAGTCTGGATTCTGTCAAGCTGACAATGAACACTAGCTACCACAGGGTCTCACCCTTAGCTTGCTGATTCTGCTTGGTCAATGGCTGGCCAGCAAGCCCCAGGGATATGCCTGCTTAAGTCTCCCCAGAAGGAGCACTTTCTCAGCTGAGCCATCTCTCCTGCCTGCTTTTATTTTGTTTAAGGTTTTGGGGAGAGCTACGCAGCCCAGCTTGGCTTCAAACCTTGCTCTCCCACCCCCAACCTTCCCAGTGCTGAGATCTCAGGAATGTACTGCCATGCCCAGAAATTTCTTTCTTTCTTTATTTTTTTTTTATTTCTGGTGTTGGGGAGGGAACTCGGGGTCTCACAAACGGCAGGCAGCCACTCTCTACCAGAGTTGCACCTCAGCTTCTCTGTTTTTTTCCTGTTCCTGAGGTCACAAACCGTCTTCTGACACAGAAGAACATTGCACTGAGTGCCAACTCAGAGGTGCCAGAGGCAAAAACTCAATAGTTCTTACTGTAGCTACTCCACTGCCAATCCAGCGTGCTCTGAGTACAGCCAGGCTGAATTAGCTCTCGGGCCAGGAAAGATGATGTCCTCTTATACCATCAGGCACTGGAGCCCGAAGGCCCATTTAATAGGGCAGGCAAGCAGCACACGGTGGCTATTCTTTCTAGGCCTTTCCATTTAGCTGCAAAACTCTTGAGCTGTGAGGTGGTGGTGGGGGGGGGGGCAGTCTTTTGAGTCACTCTGCTGTGTCTCAAGGTATAATTATTACTCACGACGACAGTTTGATGAAGAGAGCAGACTCCAGGATGCACATTTTGATGTGTGTCTACCTAGATGCAATGGGCAGACTGATACAGCGTGGAGCTTGTTTTTGAGACACAGATCCTTCAGATAGACTTCGGAGGTCTTTTACCTGGTGGGCACCGCTCTGCGCTCTGGGTCTCTCCAGGTTTTCCTTTTGCCCCAGTGTTAATGAGGCCAGGACTCTTACAAGTTCTCTATCAAAGTGATTAAGGCCAAGAGAACCAGCGCCAAGCCCCAGGAAGGCCCGGTACCTCCGTAGCTTACTTGATGTTTTCTCCCTCCCCACTCCCAACGTCTTAGCTACAGTTCACTAACACCCCCCCCACACACACACACATACACACACACACATTTGCCCTCTCTTTCCTTTTGTGCTCTAAAATCCACCCACAGAAAATCTGAGAAGACCACTAGGGAAAGACAGGGAGCCCACAGGAAACCACCCAGTCCAGACTGAAGCATGGGTGGGCTTAACTCTTGTCTCAGAAAGCAGTCAAAGTGGTTCGCTTCTCCCACGAAAGCTGAAGGTAGCCTTCCCTTTGCCTGTATGTCTGAGATTACACACACACATCCTACACCCCCTTCCCCCAAACCCCCGGCCTCCCGGCCTAGTGGGTCTGTTTCTTGTACCCATGATGCTCAGCGGTTCCTTTCAGGGCAGCTGGGAGTTTGAATCTGACCCCTCCCCCATTTTCCTTTCTGCCGCTGAGGTCCTGGCGACTCGAAGCGGGCACACTGTGTCCTGATTTTTAAGGTAGCTTTGCCCTCTTTCCACCTGCTCCAGCACCCAAGACTCTTTGTTCCTCAGCGGCAGCCTGAGGTGAGGGCACATTCCCAGTCAGCCTTCTCAGGTCACCTCCACACCTTCCTACTCAGGGAGTTGTCCCTCCAGGCAGGCTCCCAGCATCGGTGACAACATCTGGCTCAGGCCTTTCTACTCATGGCACAGGTGCTGGCTGGCTTCTGACTTTCAGAGTCATCAGCTGAGGTAGTTGTGAGAAGGTTTAAGCCCTGATTCTCAATTCTATCTTAAGGCAGCCGAGCCTCCGCCTATCGAGCCCTTCAGTGAATCGAAGACCTGAGCTCAGCAGCCTGGGCCCTAAGGTCTTCCATGACTGGCTGTACAGTTTTGAGAGTCTTTCTCCACTTTTTTTTCTTATTTGAGAAAGAAGTGGTACCATGTGTGTGTGACAGAATCCTTGGGAGAAATGCTTGACGCCTGTCACCACGTCCCTTAAAATATCACAGGCACCACGCCAGGGAAGAAAGATAATTTGGGGTCAGAAAGATTGTGGATCTGAGTCTTAACTCATTTCCTATCTGCACGGGCTTTACTGAACCTGGGTTTCTCCGTTCGACCCATCCCCATATTTGTTGGCTGTTTCTCTGCTCCCCAGCCCTCTGCACGCTGGGGTGGCGGTCCTACTCCTTCCTATCTGAAGACTCCTATCTACCTCAGCAAATTCACAGTCTGTCAGGGCAGAGGATACCACATGGGGAGACTTGCCTGTAAGAGAAGATGGGGACTTGTGGCGCTGTGAGAAAGGCATGGCCGTGCATAAGACTAGAGGAGAGGGACGTTACTTCTGGCTGGGATGTCCCACAGAGCTTCCCGGGAAGGTGGTGTTGGGAAATGCTCTGAAGGGCAAACAAGGATTCATCTGTGGGAACTTGGCATCTCGGTTGTGTCCAAAGAGAAGGGTAAATAGAAGCCTGGAGGTGGGTGGAAAGGTGGAGTTTGGGTGAGTCACTCCGGGTGGAGCCAAGGGTAGCACAAAAAAACAAGAGTCAATACAGGTAATGAGTGAGATAAGGCCTGGAAGCTGCAGACTGTGGACGTAGTTGAGGGAACTTAGGGGACAATTTATTGGGAAGGCTGCAGCTGGGAGCTGTTGGGTAAAGGGGATGTGATCAGATTGGGGAGCGGGGTACAGAGTAGATGGGCTAGCAGAAAACCTGAGCTTGCACAGGGAGTAGACTTTTAACGGTCCAGACCTTAAGAGTCAGAACAAAACTGTGGGGTGCAGGGTGGTCTCAGGGGGTGGGAGGGGCATCCAGGAGAGTATCCAGGCATTGATTTTCTCGGTGCTACACTTGGTTCTTTGGTGAATCTGAAAGCTGCAATGAAGGCTTCTGGGAGCATTTGCATGCATGCATAGGCTGTATAGGTTACTCTTTTTTTATCCTTTTTTGGGTTTGTTTCTGTTGCTGATAGAAGTTCTCTCTCTCTCTCTCTCTCTCTCTCTCTCTCTCTCTCTCTCTCTCTCCTAACAATAGTTGGTGATCCCCTTTGGAAACCTGTGCTCCCCCATCATAGCCTCCCGGTTTCTTGGCTGCCCTAGTCTGCAGAGTTTGTTTACATAGTTCCAGGGTCAATTCTTCCAAGGCAGAGAAGTGATTTTCCTCGCTCGCTCGGTCCTTCATACATCCACAGATTCCGTAGTCATGAGACTTCATGCCCCCATCTCTCCTTCCCTGCACTCTCATGCCTGTCTGAACCTGGCTACACAGACTAGCTCTTCCTCATTCCTAGCCCTAGGAGCCGTAACAGCTGGTTGTGACAAGAAGACATTACCAAGCCTCTTGAATTCTTCAAGGCCAGGGTGCTTTCGTTCAAGGTAGAGACTTCCCAAAGCCTAAAGAGGAGTCATGGATCAAGAGAAGGAGCCCCCCAAATCCCTTTACAAATCCACTCTTGAGTCTCCCAAATGCTCTAAACAGTGCCTTATTGACCATCTTCTTCATCCTTGCTCTGAGCTTGTCTGGGCCTGAATGAGGAAAGCCATAAAATGGGAATTGATGTTGCCTTAGTGAAGAATGAAAAGTAAACAAGAGAGACCCATAAGACAGGGGTTGGCAGGGATCCCAGGGAACAGCAGAGATAGATCATCAGCATACGTATAGTCGCTTGGACTTCACCCTCACAGTGGGCATAAGCCTATCTCTTGTGCTCGTGGACTCTGAGCTTCTGGCTCCTGTGGTCCTTGGAGGTGAGGACACCTTGTATATATTAACTGTTTATTTGCAGTGTAATCTGTCATCCCTTAGTGGGGACCTGACTATATAGAAAGATGCTGTTCTGCACGTTTGAGCTGAACAATCAGCCCCTGAGCTATGTCTACACCTAGAGATGCCTGAAGGATTGGAGAGCCTTGCCCTGGGTTGGGGAGCTTGGGTCAGTGGTATGCATAGTTGGAGGCTGCTCACACAAACTCCCGGAAAGGTGTGTAATTTTCACCTCTGAACTCACACATTTGCTTAGGGAAAGACAGTTCATGGCTTTACTTGATTCTTGAAGGAACATTGCACTAAAAAGATTAAGACACTGGCTCTGTGGATAAGAGTACTTGCTGTACAAGCAAGTGGAGCTGAGTTGGAACCTCTGGGCATGACTGAAGGTGCTTGTATGCAAAAGCAGTTCTGTGGTTGGGGTAGAGACAGGTGGATCATAGAGTTTGATGGCTAGCCAATCTATTGGAATTAAGACCTTCTGGTTCAGTGAGACTCTGTATGAAAGAGTAAGAGAGAGACAGAGAGAGAGAGAGAGAGAGAGAGAGAGAGAGAGAGAGAGAGCGAGCAATCGAGGAGGACATGTGAGGCCTTTGTCCAGCCTCCCCATGGACCCTATACATAGATATATATGTAAGCACCACACACACAGACCGTGTACCACCATATGTGAACACACATGCAGCCCCCAAATAATTTTTGACTAAGATCAAGACATATTCTTACTAGGTATTATTGTCAGTTTTATAGAATTCTCATAATCATGACCTCATGGTTGACTCTTGTTTAATTTAGATGGGAGGCCCAGGGAGCACACAGCACACTGTTCCGAGAGGCACTGCTGCGTTCTAAGGACACAATACGGCACTAATATTTGGTGGGCATTCATGCACGGGCTGTGTGCACATATGCACCTGAGAAATTTATGATCCCAGTGGAGAAGACCTTTTAGTAAAGCTAATTTGAATATATCAGGTTTTAGGACAATAGTTCATGTATTATTTTAGTGACACATTTTATATCACATACTATATGAAATAATATGCCAACTTAAAAATGCAGCTTTCCCCCAACTCTTTCATCGAGCCAATCAGTAGGGCCTCCCTTCATCAGCTGTGGTCTGTAGTGGTCACCATCCCACTGGCTAGGGGGGGTAGCTATTCTTTATCACATCACAATGTTTTACTTTTTTACAACAATGACTTTTTAAACTATAGCTTAAATATCAAAAAATGTACCCTTTTATTTTATTTTTAAAAATTATTTTATTTATTTGGTGTTTTAAGATTTATTTTAATTTAATTTTATTTTTTATTCATTTTAATTTATTTTAATTTTATGCAGGTGTCTCACCTGCATGTGTGTCTGTGTAAGGGTATCAAATCCCCTGGAACTGGAGTTGCAGACAGCTGTGAGCTGCCATGTGGGTGCTGGGAATTGAATCTGGGTCCTCTGGAAGAGCAGCCAGTGCTCTTAACTGCTGAGACATCTCTCCAGCCCCAGATGTACCCTTTAAATCTGTAGTTCAATGGGTTTCTAAAATTTTATGTTCACGCATCTGTGTAGACGCTGCCACTGCCCATCACGGATGTTTTCGTTATTCCAGAAGGAAACCCTGAACCATGAGCCGTCATTTTCAACCATTTCCCTGGCATTGCTAGTATGCTTTCTACCTGTGTGGACTTTGTCTTCCAGACAGAATGCAAGTGGAGTCATAGCCTCTGTGATTTGCTTCCTCCTTTTAGCAAAATGCTCTGAAGGTCTGTGCATGTTGTCAAATCTCTAGTCTCTGTTCTGTTTTCACTGATGTATAACCTTCTATTGTATGGATATATCACATTAAATACCACAATTAAAACGGTGTTTGAGAATTCCATACATAGGTACACTGTAGTTACATCACTTCTATCCATACCTCTAACCCTCTCCCACTCCTCCGGAGTACCCCCAAACCCCTTCTATAGTGTGAACGCAGAGAGAGAGAGAGAGAGAGAGAGAGAGAGAGAGAGAGAGAGAGAGAGAGAGAGAGAGTCCAGTTAGTGTTTCTTCTATTTATATGTGTGTAGAGCTGATCTCAGGGCTTGGGTATCAATCAGGTCTAGCAGCTATTGGCTGACTTTAGTTCCTTAGTTAGGGGTGGAGCCTTGCGACCTCTGCCCCCTTTATGTTGGCATGTTAACTGGTGCGGTCTTGTGCAGACAACCATATTGTGTCTAGGAGACACGATCTCACAGCAATCCTCCTGGTTCTCCGGCTCTTGCAATCCCTTTGGCCCCTCTTCCATGATGCTCCCTGAGTCGTGGGTATAGATTCTGTCTATGTCAGATCCCATGTGAGCCTAAGCACCCCACTGCCACTTATTCTCCGCACTCTGCCCAGCTGTGGTTCTCTGTAAAGTCCCCAAAAGAAACGGGAAAAAGAAGCTTCATTAACAAAGGGGCGAGGGCTACAATATCTACGAATATAAGGATAAGCATTTAAAAGGCAGTTGAATATTATATCAATCTGGTAAAGTGATATTAGCAGGTTCTCATCTATGGTCTATGACCTCTTAAGCCATGGACTCTTTTTTTTTTTTTTTAAGCCATGGACTCTTAATTCTGTTTACATCACTGGTGTTCCTGCCCATTGAGTGGGACTTAATGCCAACCAGATGGCTGTTGGTTAACCCCAAGATAGTAGTACTACAACTACACAGTTGGATCTTGCCAGGCTAGATATTATTGCAATAGTCAGAGAATCCTGAATCCTTGATTGCCTTTATTGGTGGTTATTTTCTTAGCTATGAACTATCAAAGTAGTTTTAATTTGAGGCTCCATAATTGCTAAGGATGTTGAATATTTTAAAAGATATTTTAGAGTTATTTTTAATTTCTTCTTTTGAGAACTCTCTGTTCAAATATGTGGTGGTTTGTTTAAGAGCCCCCCCCCCACCATAGGCTCATATTTGAATGCTTGGTCATCAGAGAATGACACTATTTGAAAGGATTAGAAGGATTGGGAGGTAAGGTATTGTTGGAGAAGTGTGACACTGGAAATGGGCTTTGACCTTTCAAAAGTTCACACCAGGCTCAGTTTCTCTCTCTCTCTCTCTCTCTCTCTCTCTCTCTCTCTCTCTCTCTCTCTCTCTGTCCTCCCTCCCTTCCTCCCTCCTGCCTGTGGATCAGGAAGTAAGCTCTCAGCCACTGTTCCAGCATCTACCTGCTACCATGCTCCCTGCCATGATGGTGATGGAGTCACCCTCTGAAACTGTAAACCAGACCTCAATTAAATACTTTAGAAGTTGCCTTGGTCATAGTTTTGTCATAGCAAAAAAACAGCAATTAAAACAATTTCTCCATGTTCTTGTCTGTACTTGTTACTGTTTGTAATTTTGACTTTAACCATCTTGGTGGGGATGGAGTATCTCATTGCTAATTTCAGTTTAATTTCTTTGATGACTAATGATACTGTGTACCTTTTCACATCCTGTGGACACTCAAAATGTTTCCTTTGGAGAAATAGCTATTCAGATCCTCTGAAAAGCACATCTAGGAGTCCAAAGTATAACCATCCAATTCATTGCTCTTCGGAAGACTTCCTAAAGCACTTAGTTTATGAAACCATGCCTATAATAAAAATTACTGTTCTAAATCATTGATTGGAAAAGGAAGCAGTTCTGTTAAATGACCTTTATAAGCATGCCCAGCTAGCAAAACCACCCAGGTGGCTTCAGACTCATCACTTTCCCAGTTGACTTTTATTTGAAATGTGATAATTTGGAGAGAAATTCATAACTTGAAAGACATGGAAAGGGTTGGATATTAAATTTTTCTTTTCTGATTTAGTTTGGGGGAGGAGAAATCTCACTTAGAGTCATGCAGATGTGATATTAAAAATGGGTCAGTGAACAGCAGGATGGGTGGATGATGGGGAGATGATGGGTGGGTGGATGAAAAACAGGTAGATGGAGAGATGAGGGATGGATGGATGGATGGATGATGGATGCCTAGGTGGAGAGGTGGATGAATGATGCATGGCTGGCTGGATGGGAAGAAGGACAGGTGTGTCAGTGGATTAATGAATGAATAAACCAGAGAAGGAATGCAATCTAGTAACTCAGTCAATCAAGCAGCCAGAACAGTCTTTCCAACTTCACTTAGGATTGTCTCCTCCCACTCAGAAAAGTGGCGCTGCTTTCAGTTTACACTCCACAGAGCTATATAAAAGCAGGTTTTGATTACAAATTTGAAATGGGATACTATATTTCCTGTTGCTTGGGATATATTTTCCACATTCTTTGAAAAGAGGAAGTAGTCTTGCTTGCTTGGTTTGTAGATGTGACTGAGACACTCTGGATTCTATGTCACAACCCAGGCCTTTCAGGGACAGGACACGGTACAGGGGCTTCTTATCCTTCATCATGTTCAGGACCCTCTGTCACCACTTTCCCTATCAGTGTGAAGACTTGCAGGTCACGGTCACTCTCAAGGCCCTGTCCCTTCTCTGGTGTCCAGTTGGGACAAGCTACCCAGAGACCATAAGCCCAATGACTCATCACCAGCTTCCACAGACAGAAAATACACGTGAGTTAGTGACCGAAGCCCTGGTGTCTGGTCCCAGTGTAGGCAAAGGAAAGAGGAAGCATGTCAGACAAGAAGGTAAGAAAGGAAGCTGTGGCCAGTTACATGAAGAAGTGGCAGACGTGTCCCAAAACTGCAGAGGTGACTTTGAAAGCCTCAGACCCTGGAGAGGGAAAGGTAGCAGGTACTCTGTGGATAGACCTTCATGGTAACTGCATGAAGGGTGGGTGCCTGGAAGATTCGCTCAAGACGTTGTACAGTGGCGATTGGGTTCTGGGAGCAAGATTTAGTAGAGAGCTTTGTGGGCGGGACTGGGGCTTCTTTTCTCTTCTCCCCTCCTGCTCTCTTGTTCCCTCCCCTCCTCTATCTTTTACTCCCCCCCCCCTTTTTCCCATCCTCTGCTCTTCCCTTCCCATCTTTTCCCTTCTCTCAAGACACAGTGTCATACAGCTCAGGCTGACTCTCACTCCCTCTGAAGCCAAGAATGACCACGTACTTCTCATCTTCTTGCCTCTACCTCCTGATGGCTGGGATCACAGCCATAAGCCACAACACCCAGCTCATGTAACATTAGGGATCAGTGCCAGACCAAAGCTTTACATGCTAAGCACTCTACCAACTGAGCCCAAACCCCAATCCTGACTCCTTCCTTCATTGATGGTGATCAGTGGCTTTGGGATTAGGGGTTCATATATGTACCGCTCAGGAAAGGTTCCAGATCCATCCCATAGGCTCTTAGTAGTCGCTGTGTGTGTGTATGTGGGTGTGTGTGATGGGTGTGATGTACTTATTGCGGCCAGGTGCTGTGATAACACTGTGGATATAGAGGTGAACCGGAAACTACCTTCCAGACAAGGATAGCTTCAATGCACACCACAGGAGTTGCCAGCGATTGGTACAAATGTCACTGGGTCTCTAAGGCCAGAGTACCAATGCTACTAAGGGGAGGCTACAAAGACTTCACAGGTGACGTAGCTCAAGGATAGGGTTTCAGAAGTGGTTGGGATCAAGCCAACAGAAGATTGGTGAGATACTTCCCACGCAGAAGACATGGAAGACTGGCTGGTATGGGGAAATGAACAGCTCAAGGAACCAAGATTTAGCACAACTGTGGTATGAGCAATGCAAACAGGGTGCAGGCAGAGCGGTCCTCTGTCATGGTGGCTTGGCATTCGGCATTATTCTCCAGAAGTCACTGAAAGTGTAGGAGCAGCATGTTCAGCCGCATGGGTTTTCATGCTGGGAACAAACTCGGCGTTTTGTTTTGGAGAGAAGGATTCTGATCCCAGGCCAGAACTCTAGCGCCAAGCTCAGAAAGGCTCCAGCTACAAGCTTTGCAGACAGGCATTTCTGGGCGTGGTCAAGGGCTATGAGCCAGGCTGTGGCACCGCCGATGTACATCAGGGCACTGTGGGAGCCCACCAGGGACACAGACCTCAGTGCCTGCTGTCTTTGGGCATCTACCATGTCACAGCTACCCATACTGCTGGCTGCCAGGGAAGCTGGTGTTGTGCAGTGGTCCCCCAAGGGCTGTTCTAAGGAGCCCACTTCCTGCTTTCTTTCTCAGTACTGGTATAGGCTGTGGGAGAGTGGGGCAGAGGCAACAGAGGACTTGGCCAGCCTAGCAAGAACTAACCTGTCTCTAGCGGAGGTGCAGAGGATGAAGACGGGTTATTCACCAGGAATGGGGAACTCACGAAGAGCATGCCTACGTGAAATGCATGGGTGGGCAGATAGATGTGTGGGTTTGCCCTACAGTCGGCACAGGATCCCCAGAGTGTCTGGGGTACGCAGAATGAGAGGACCTTGGCATAGGGAATGTTCTGGGTACAGCCAGACACTCATGCCCCTCCTTCCCCCAGAGGCCTCTCCCAGAGCACGTGGCTGCTCCGCTCCGCTCTGCCTGGCCCGTGTTTTCTAGAGGCAAAATTATTTTTCACAAGTACATGCTTTGCTAAATGAAGCGGTGGGAAGGCCGAGGTCTTGTTTCGTGTCCTCTGTCTCCCATTCTTAATCCAGCAAATGTCAGGATTCATAGTTCTTAGTCAGTGGGGAGGGGGAGCATTTGGTCAGACACGGGGGGATTTTAGAAGATCTGCAGGGAAGAGCAGGTACAGAGATGGTCTCTGACCCCTCTGGGAATGATGGGCCGCAGAGGGACTCAGACTAAAACAGGACACGTGGAATCTCGCTGGCTGCTGTTATAGGTCAGCTCACAGAAGGCTCCCCAGCCCAGGTTATGGCTGCTCCAGTGGAGAATAAACCCATGGAAAGATTGTGTGAGGACTACATAGCGACCTTAGAGCCTCCAGCATAGCATGGAGTCATGCCTCCTAAGGCCCCACTCCGAATTTCTCAGACTCACTGAGGCTTGAACTCCTGGCTCCAGAGCCATGGCTTTTACACTTGTCCTGGATGCAGCCTGAATACCCACACTTCTGGCAGCTTTTCAGGTCGAACAGGGACAGCGTTTTGAAAGACTCTGCAGAACAGTCCCCCAAACAGTTCTTTTAGGGGTTGTGCTTCTTCAGGGTGCATCTTAGAAACCCCTTACCCGAAACTTGGTGAACATTTCAGCATCTGTCTACCCGGGAAACAGTTGCTTCCTTTTTCTTGGTTTTGCTTTGGTTCGTTCTCAGTGCTTCCTCTTCCCAAAATGGTTTCAATGAACCCTGATTGAAATAACAACACTGTGCTAACAAGATGACCCGCTATCGGCTCAGGGTACTCTGACTTCAAGGCTGCTTTGGCCAGGCTTTGCCCTTGATCCACCACACTGTCTTTCTCGGGACCACAACACCTGACTCCCCACCTGTCTCCCTAAAGCATCCATCTCTGCGCTGTTCGTCGCACAGGCCTCTCCTTCTGCTTTATGGTCTCCTTCATTGCGTGTACTGCTTCCTCAATGAGCTCATGAATCCAGAGGAAGCCTTGGCACCTGTGTCCTACTTGATGGGTCACAAGGAACCTGTGGCTGGTGTCTGCTGTAGTACAGGGAGGGACGAGAAAGAAACTAAGGCCAATCTGAGTCATCCCCACAATCTTGAGCAGCCTGTGATGATGAGATCTATCTACAAAGGCCTAGGCAATGGGGGAAAGGGGACAGCTGCTGGACCCACTGGAAGTGGAGATGACTGAGAACCAGAGTCAGAGGGTTCCTCAGCCTTTAAAATAGTTAGATTTACCAATCTCACCCAGGGAATTGCCACCCCCATGGCTATATCAGGCCAAAACAAAACAAAACAAAAAACAAAAAACCCTGTGTCAGGGATTTTATCTACGATCAGTCCCTCTTGGTTAATTTTTAATTGGGGGGGGCTAATCTATTCCAGATCTTTTATTTCTATGGAGCTGAATCTCCCCTTGTGCCCTGCAGCTCTCCCCCAGCTCCCTATTGGAGCTCTTTCCTCCAACACTGTCTGAGTCTTGTTCTTTGCCTTGGTCCATGCTAACAAAGCCCCTGGTGTCTCCTAGGATTATGGTGCCTCCATGACTTCTGGATAAATCCCAGAAGCCCAGAAGGTTTCAGACTTGTCTCTGTGAAGTTCTTCCCTTCTCTGCATATTTATATCTGTCTGATGACAGTGTCCCTCCAGACACTCCAGAATCCACCTTACCAGAACCCAGCTAAACTTCTTGCTGCACACAATTGGTAACTACTCTTCAGTCTTCTATAAGTCATTAACAATTACCATGCACACTCATTTCCAGAAAATGCTTGGAGAAATAAGCCCCCCCCCCCAAGCCCAGGTCTTTACTCCATTCCTTTTTAAGATAGTGGTGAGCATGCTCGCCCATTTCCCTGCCCTGGACACCAAGATCCTAAGGGACCCAAGGTTTTGTTAGCAAGGGCCAAGACAAAGAGCAAGACTCAGACAGGGCTGGGGTAAAGAGCTCCAGTAGGGAGTTGCTGGGGAGCTGCAGGGTTAAAGCTGATGTTCTCCAGTATCCCCCACCCTAGGGGGAGCCTTGGTCTGCACACAGGCAATTCTCCATTGTTGGAGACACAGGTCACAAGGATGAACACTGAGGCCTCTATTTCTACGTATGCTCTCTCTGTTTCCTGGCCACAAACAAATCCTCCAGCTCAGTCTTCCAACACACTGCACCATGCCCAACATTGACAGCCAGTGTTCCCCTTACTAGGCCATTGCAAAGATTCAAAGAAGGTAGATCTGTACGTATTTAATGCACTCTGCATGGTACATCATATGTCATAGATAATTGGTCTGTCTAGTTCCTCTGTGTATCAGGGAAACATTTATAGAAGACACAAGTGTGTGGACCTGAAGGGACAGCTGAGCCCCATCCCTGGGCAATCAATCTGGCTGCACTCAGCCCAAATCCCAGCTTTGCAACTCAGTGCCTCAGCATGGTCTCTGGCAATTTGAAACTTACTTTACCTTCTTACTCTTCTTCTTCTTCTCCTTCTCCGCTTTCTCCTTCTCCTTTTCCTACTTCCTCTTCCTCCTCCTCCTTCTTCAAGATTTATTCATTTATTATGTATACAGTGTTCTGCCTGCATGCCAGAAGAGGACACCAGATCTCATTACAGATGGTTGTGAGCCTCTGTGTGGTTGCTGGGAATCAAACTCAGGACCTCTGGAAAAGCAGCCAGTGCTCTTAACCTCTGAGCCCTCTCTCCAGCCCTTTCCTGTGCTTTTTACCCCATCTGCATGGTTGCTTCTTCTTGGCTACATCACTTCAAGACACATCAGAGAACTTGGTCCCCCAAGGACCTCACAGACTGCAGGAAACAATGAGGATTTTGCATTTTGCATGGAGACATGGAGGGAGAAAGGAAAGGGAAGGTTAGAGGATGTTATAGTCACCACCTCTCTCCTCTCCTCCCCTCCTCCTTCTTCTGGTTCCCTGCCCAGGCTCTCTGAGCCTCATCTTCTAACTGCAGTCACCAAATGAGACAATTTCCATCCTAATAGTTTTCTTCCTGGAAGGACTTCTGTTTCCATCCCCTCTTCATGATTGACGCATGTCTGAATAAAGATATCAGAGTTTTGAGACAGAGTAGCCAGTGTTGAAATCTTGGTGACCTCGAAGCAAGCATTGGCTCAACAGAGGGGAGCTGCCTGGGCAGGGCAGAGCTGGAGTGGTTGTACTCTATCAGGGAAGGACTCATTAGGTCCCACATTAAGCAAAGCAGTCCCAGCCCCCAAAAGCAAACTGAGCCAGGGGTGGAGTGCCAGTGGGTTTTGTGTCTTTGTGAAGAGGTGGATATTTGAGTTTCATTGGTTGTAAGCCTGGCATTCTGATGATGGCACTGGATAACTTGTCTTTCTAGGATTGCACCATTGACTTTCTCATCAAGCGAAGAGACAGGTGAAGACAGTTAGAGTCTGTTATGGACAGGTGATTCCTGGCCTGGAAAAGAAAGGAAACCTTTAACAGATCTGAAAATTTTCAGGGAGAGGTGAGGCAGGGAGGTGCTTATATGATGCCTGCCACCGAGAAGGCCAAGAAACCAAGGCCCCGATGGTCACGCAAGGAATGCAGGAAGCAGGACGTTCCACAGGTTACAAGAGACACCGTGGTCTCCAAAGTCTTATTCGTGTCTTGTTCCTTGACCAGAGAGCTGGGTTTTCATCCCAAATGGTCTTCATGGCCTCTTCCTCCTTCTCCACCTGTTGGTAGCCTTTTCAGCTTGCTACCATCCATCCTCAGGAAGACCTCCTAGACATCCTCTCGCCTGGGTCAGATAAGTGTCCTGTACCAACACAAGAGGTTACACTGCCTGTGTTAGGGCTGTCCCCATAGAGCAAGGATTTCAGGAGAGAATGGGGTGGACTGGCCTCAACTCTTGAATGCAAATTCTGTCTTTACGGAGAACTATTTCCTCAACCTCAGCAACTGTTGGGATTGTCTCTTCCCAATGACACTGTCCATTATTGGATATCTCTTGTTGCTTGAGGGTTTGTCCCCATTCTGTGGTGACTTCTCAGACACCTGGCATAGAACTGCCATGAAGCATACAGTGGCTCTTAGTGACAGGGGGCCTCCCCTCCCAAAGGTTTTCTAATCTAAGTGTAACACAAAGAGTCACTTCCTTTCCTCCTTTCATAAAAGGAGTCTTCAAACACATGGCCTCTCTCACTCTCTGTGTTGGAGAAATGATTCTGTCATTGCCTTGAAAGTCATGGCCAACAGGAAACAAAACACTGTATGTATGACATCACCTTCCTCCCCAAAGACAGGGCCGTTACTTGCCTGGAACTCACTCTGTAGACCAGGCTGGCCTTGAACTCAGAGATCTGCTTCTGCCTCCCAAGCTCCGGTAGGCACCATACACGGGATCTTTTTGCCAAGGCCACCCCATCAAAGCAAAACCAACAGAGCCCGCTTCCCACTTCACCTTCCACGTCTTCCTCAGCATGCAGCTCTCCAGCATGCACAGCTCCTAGAACTTGTGCATCATCTCAGTGCCGTCGCCTAGTAACAATATGCTTAGCAACCAGTAAAGGAAGTGTGATCACACCTCCCAGCATTGTACATGGAGCACTGCAGACAATACAAACAGCTCCTGATTTCTCTCTGCGCGGCTACAGGAAGATAACTTTCAGAGATGGCTAGCATTCCGCTCTTGAGATAGTGTTCATCATCCAGGGGCCTAAATTGGCTGCTGTTTGCCTTTTTACTTGGCATTGGGTAATATCTTTGCGGGGGCGGATGGGTAGGTGGTTCTTGAAGGGCCGGATCTCTCTGCTTGCACTTGTTCTCAGGATGCCTGTGATGCAGGCAGGGCAGCTTGCAGAATCCTCTCTGCTCCCACGCAGCCCTCCCTGCACCAAGCCTGCATCACCTGCCCCCAACCACTGTGCTCCCCACATCCTCTTCGATTTGGAGGTGATTCTCCACACCCTACCACCTACCTGTCAGCCATTGCTCTCCCTGTGTTTAGGGTTTCTTTCAGACACTCCTGTGCTGCTAAACAGACTCAGTTCCCCATGATCTGAGATGTTCACTCTCTCTCTCTCTCTCTCTCTCTCTCTCTCTCTCTCTCTCTCTCTCTCTCTCCATTTATGTGTCTCCCAACCTTCAACCTCGGGACCAGATATCACACAAGATGGGCACAGGTGTGAAAGCTATCTGTTCAGGCTCAGACTCTGGCTGGCTGTATTGTTTCCTAATACATGACACTCAGGAGCCTCAGTGATATCATAACAGCCCAGTTTTTAATCAGGACACCAAGAGACTATCGCTTTGTTCCAACATCTGGTTGGAGTCTCAGGGCTCAGGGTCTTGCAGTAGCCACAGAGCCTAACTAGGCTGTGCCGCGTGGTATCTGGGAGAGCAGGTTCAGTTCTCAGCAGCCTTGTGTTCCTTTCCTTCACTTTGGAAATGACCCTCGAGTACAGGACTCATCCTGTTCACAGAGGAGCTGTTTGCAATGCTTAGAGAAGATAAATGCGCCAATGTCCTTTTACATGCCAAGCCTCTGTCCTTTTACATGCCAAGCCTTTCTTCTTTTACATGTCAAGCCTCTTTGCAGATTTTTAAGAAAAGAATTTTCTAGGACAAATCTGGTCCTGTGTTTGCTGTGAGATGGAAAGAGATTCTGAGATTTCTAAGGCTGCAACAGAGACACGACAGTCACCCAGTCTCGATAGACCTCGTCTGGATCATCAAATCCTTCCAAGATGCTTTATCTCAAAGCTGTAAGAATAAATTCCAGCAGCACTTACATCCTTTATTCCCTGGGGCCCCGTGATTCAGGTGGCCAGGTGACACCTAGTTCAAACTTTAGTCTAAGGACGTTTCATAGGCCTCTCTTCACTCTGGCTTGGGAACAAAAAAAAAAACATATGAGTCAGAGCATGACCACGGTCTCGTAGAGGTGCTGAGGGAGCAGCCCCTGAGGTAAGCATTTGAGGTTTGTGTCACCCGTCCTTCCATGGCAATTTTGTGTTGAGTAGCAGCTGAGTGAAAGGCAATTTTGCAAATCGAGGCTTCTGGGAGCAAGAGGTGCTAAAGCACACTGTAGAGGTGTTTTGAGTAGGCCAGATAGAGTTTGGGTGGTATTGAATCTTGAAGCTTGGGAGTCTGGCCAACAAGGCACAGACATTCCAGAGGCCTGAGCACTTTCCCCCAACACTTCCCTTAGGCAATTGGAAGATTTTTACCAAGGAAGATCCCAGCAGGTAAGGGGGGAAATGCAGCATGCTTGCAAGGCTCTGGCTTTCACTGAATGGTACTCTTCGAAACCCTAAGACAGAGACCTGCATCTTCACGGAGGGACTTTGCCAACCCTCACCTCTCGGTCCTGTGATCCCATCAGGGAAGTAAGCAGGGCTTCTTGCTAAAATTCCTGCTCTTTGGTAAACAAACAGAAAACCAAAAACTCCTTAGTCCCTAGAGGTTAGATACAGCGCAGAGGGCCCCTGTTGACCACGTTAGAGCTAGCTCTTAACACACATAGCTATTTGATGAGGACCTGTAGGGAGGCAGATTTATCAGCCTTCTGCTCAGACACCTAACATAGTAAGTCATAATCAAAGGCAATTGAGTCAGGAGAGACCCTAGTAACTGTCCAATCTACCAGCCATTCACAGCTTGGAAATAGTCCCCAAGATGTAGGTGGAGGTTAATTGTGATTATTACTTTTTTAACTGTTTTTTTAACACTGAAAATAAAAATACCCAAGCAATACAACAGAAAAGCATTTGCTCAAGGCTCTGCTATCTCATGGAGCCAGAATCTGCCTAGAGCCCCCAAATCTGTTGACTTCCACACCTCTTCTTATCCCAGCGAGACTCCAAGCAAGGCTGGAAATGAATCTCCAAAAAGATCCTTTACAATCCCAGCATAGTCCTTGCCACTTCAGACATTAAATTGTCAACACTTCACGAGCAATGGGATCATTTCAGACACATTATCTTCTGAATAAAACATAGGCAGAGCCTACGGGGAAAATGATAATCGTAAAATATCAGTAGTAAGCCAATCTCTCAAAACACACTTGCTGCAATGGGGTTAAAAACCACCCGCCCAGGACTGATGCGAAAGTAGAGCGTGTGTTTGGTTTCTGTAAGCAACATCCCACGTAGCAGGCAGGGAAACAGTGCTAATGGGGTGGGTAAAAGCAATTTGAACGCCATCCCCCGCACAGGCTCCTGTCTACAGCTTTTGTTCCCAGTGTCTCTTCAATAAACATGACTCAGTCTGATATTCGGGTTCCACTTCCTCTGGGCAGGGAGCTGACTCTGTGGTGCCTATCCTGGGTGACTCAGGGGCCCCTGGGCAGGGCTGCCTGCCATTTCTTTGGCCTGCCAGCCTGGCTCCCTTCTGCCACGGGATCTCTGCTCTTCTTGGCTTCTCCAGTTTTCTATATGTTCCCTGAAGAACTAGGGTGGCCTCTTTCCCTACCCCATTGTGCATAGATCCAGGTGAGAAGCCAAAGTGCTTTTTACATCCACCCACTCCTCTGCATGAGGCATGGAAGGCCAAGTAAGGGTCACAATGGATTCCTATGAGAAACAAAAGCAAATATCAAGGGCTGGAGAAGATGGCTCAGCAGTTAAAAGCACTGGCTGCTCTTCCAGAAAACTCAGGGTTGATTCCTAGCACCCCCCAAACCCCACCCCACAGCAACTCAGAATAGTCTGAAACTTCAGTTCCAGGGGATCTAATGTTTTTTTTTCTGGACTCCATAGATACTAGACTGTGGTGCACATATAAGCATGCAGGCATAACACTTATACACATAAAATAGTAATAATAATTAATAATAATAATAAACCAGGAAGTGGTTCCCCTTGCTTTTAATCCCACCACTAGGGAGGCAGAGGCAGGCGGATCTCTGTGAGTTCGAAACCAGCCTGGTCTACAGAGTTAGTTCTAGGACAGCTAGGGCTGTTACACAGAGAAACCCTGTCTTGAAAAACAAAACAAAACAAACAAACAAACAAACAAACAAAAAGGTAAAACATTATAAAGAACCTCCCCCCCAAAACCAAAAGAAGCCTTCTAATCTCTCTTCTCTTTCAAATGCCCAACAAGCCAAGCAAGTACTTCATTTGGGGGAGTCATGGGATAGTGAGAGGTCCCACACTTATAAACCTGTGTTTTGCCATGAGTCAACCAGAGACTGGGGGAGATAGATCCATGAGCAAAGTGATTGCCTTGTGAACATGAGGACCTGAGTTCAATTCTAAGCTGGGCTTGGTGGTATGTACTTGCAATCTAAGCACTGGGGAGATGGAGATGGGTGAATCCTTGGAGTTCACAAGTTTCAAGCTAGTGAGAAATCCTGTTTAAAAACAAAACAATAAACAAAATGAAAAACAGGTGGATGGGGCCTAGGGAACAATACCTAAAGTTAACCTCTCACTTCCACATACATGTGCACACACACACACACACACACACACACACACACACACCAGCCATAACAGCAGCTTTCTCTATCTGGATGCACAATTTACTATACCTGCATGGAATGGCTTTTGTAACAAGAACAGTAGCATTTTCTGCAAGAATAATAAAAGGCGACGAATGCAGAAGTGTGGGGTCTTTCCTCCCAGGATGGAATGCAGAAGTGTAGGGATCTTCTCCCCAGGCCAGCTGAGGGTATAGTCACCCCCAGGATGGAATGGAGAAGTGTGGGGTCTTCACTCCCAGGATGAAATGCAGAAGTGTGGGGTCTTCTCCCCAGGCCCCCAAGATATAGAGAAGTGGAGAAACACACACTCACAAGACTGCCTTCTAGCCTGGCCTCAGAATTAAAGAAGCTATAATTAAAAATATTTGTTTAGCCAATTAAGCTATGCTATTTAAAGGATTTATTTAGCATTTACTATGAGGGAGCACTAGAAATCGATAGTACAAGAGTTTCTTTGGTAGGGCCTGTGATAGGTTGAATAAGATGCCTCCCACAGTCTTGGGCATTGGAACATTTGTTTCCCAGTTGGTGATGTTGTTTGGGAGGTTTAGGAGGTGTGGTCTTAGTGAAGAAAGATGTCACTAGAGACGGGCTTTGAGAATTTAAAGACACAAGCTACTTCTAGCTTGCGGTCTCTACTTTATGCTTGGAGTTCAAGATGTGGGCCCTCAGTTTCCTGCTCTTAATACCACGCAGTTACTTTGTGTCATGGACTCTATCCCTATGGAACTGTAAGCCCAAATAAACTCTTCTCTAAGTTGTCTTGGTCAACAGGAAAATAACCAGTACAGACAGGGCTATTAGTGTTGGAGGCTGTGGGTCATGAGAGACTTTAGATCAGGGCAGTATGATGGAAGGGAATGACTGTGGCAAACTGTGCAGAGCTCTTGACTTTAAGGGAAGGTGCACCCTCTCTATGAGAGCAACCCTACTTTCCAGGGAATCTCAAGGGCAGTACTTGTAGCCTGATAGTCCTAGACATCGCTTCCATTTAATTTTCTGTAGTGAAGAGCATAGGGGCCCTCTGTTCTGTCCCGCCCGGCTAGCTTAACCCCCGAAATAACCACACAGAAATTGTACTAATTAAATTACTGCTTGGCCCATAAGCTCTAGCCTCTTATAGGCTAACTCTCACATCTTGATTTAACCCATTTCTAATAATCTGTATATCACCACGAGGTCGTGGCTTACTGAGAAAGATTCTAACCTACGTCCATCTCAGGCCGGAGATTCATGGCATCTGCCACTCTGCCCTTCTTCCCAGAATTCTGTTCTGTCTTCCCTGCCTACCTGAGATCTGCCCTATCAATTAGGCCAAGGCAGTTTCTTTAATAACCAATGAAAGTAGCACAAATACAGAAGGACCTCCTACAATTTGCTATCATGAGGTAGGAAGAGCTTGGCTTCCTAACCATTCCTTCACAGACTGACCTGTGTGTATGGGCACAGAGATCCCCAGCACTTTCATCCTCACGTGTTTTCTCTCTCATGTGTTCGTATATCCTTTGTGGGTACCTTGATCTTCTTGATCTCCTGAGTAATAGCAGAGCAGTGTTTGACCAGGTATGGCACATTCTCAGGGTGGTACGAAAAGGATCTGGGAAAAAGGCAGGGTTTCCCACAGTTGAACTGCTGGGTGAACTTCTCAGCTGTGTGATTCACTGCTCAGCTGCTGGAAGATCTTTATCCAGGGAACGCAAATGTAATCATTCCTACCGGTCTCTTAGACCTGGCTGTGGGTGGTTGTGATTGTTAATGTTGATGCTCAGCTTGATTGAACTCAGAGTCACCTAGGAGATTAGTAAAGCATACCTCTGGGGATGTCTCTGAACACATTTTCAAAAACATTACATCATGATGACTCTGACCTAACCAAAGGTTTAATCCAATGATGGATTCAAAAACTTGAATATAAATTAATAAGACTATATAAAACAGACCTCATTGGAGGCAGTGGATCGCTAGACATTTGCCTTTGAGGTAATATAGTGACCCCGACTCCTTCTGCTTCTTCACTTCTGCTTCCTGGATGCTATGGAGTGAGACACTTTTCTTCACTATGTCCTTCATTCCAAAAGTTTCTCCCTCCCTTGCCATGGTTATAAAAGTAATGGCATGAGATGACCATAGACTCATTCCTCTGAGGCCATGAGCCAAAATAAGTCCTCCTTCTATGAATTGCTTTCTTGGGTATTTTGAAATGTTGACCAAAAAGGGCTAAAAGCAATGGAAAATAACTTAGCAAGAAAAGGCCTACTATGGACAAAGAAAGAATAAAAAGGCTCTGCATGGCCACTTGTTGTCAGATTACCTTTTAGTTACAGCTTTACAGACAACAGAAACCCCAAAAGGGGTTTTCTGGTCCCTGTACTCAATGTGTAGAGAAGACCCGAGAAAAGGCTGAATTCAAAGAAGATAAGGACAAGGGCCTCAAACATGGCCACACATACCTGTGTCTGCTCTTCTGCCGGTCTCTCATCCTGGGGCTCTTGAAAACACTGGCTTTATTCTTTCAAAATAATGTCTGCTGTGGCGACAGCCTTGCCACACATCTAAGACAATTCTTTTCCTTAAGCTCAAGGTTCAAAAGCATTAGTTTTGGCTAGGATCATGTGCCCACTTCTGAATGATCCCCACCGCCTGGAGGTGGGAGGAGGATGTTGGTTTCATTTAGCTAATATGTTCCATCCTGGGGGCAGAGTGGGATGAGGAAGCTGAAGTGATGGTCTACCACAATGGGCAACCTCCACTTCAGGTATGAAGGGTGTGCAAGAAGGGGAATTCCCACTAAGAAAGTGAGAGACATGCTCCCACCCTCTGAAGGGGTAGGAAGAAGCATGGCAGGTGAGCCCCTTGTAAGAGTTTGCAAGCCCTGGTGGGTTGGGTAGTGGTTTAAGATTGGTAGCTACACATCTCTGTGACTGTGGCAAGGACTATCAAATGTGGGAAATTATAGTATTGAAAGTGCCTGGAAATTGGTTATGTTATAAAATTGCTGACGACTAAAACCTTGCAGAAAGAACCAGGGAGAAGGTCGAGAGGTAGCCACCAGCAAGTCTTTCGTACAGGGCTGTGCAGCCCAGCACCTTTCTGGGCTGTCTCCCAGCAGCTGCTCTAGGAAGAAGACAGGAGAGTTTGCCTTCCCAGCTGCAGAGGCCTGCTGCGGTGTTGTCCAGAGCAACCAATGCCTTTGCTCATTGTTCTGTCTTCCTGGGCTTGAACCCAGGGGTCAGCACTAGTGAGGAGCCTGTCACAGAACCAATCCTGGTTTTCAAAGATGATATTTATATCACACAACTTATGACCGAAATTGAAGAGCCACCTTGTCCTCCAGTCTTTGTGTAGACGATGTTTTTAGATGGCTATTTTTGGGTCTGCCTTTTGACTCTCCCAACTGTGCTTTGTTCTTTTTCAAAGAGTCTTCACACTTTAACCCTCTTCTGGCTGGTATAGGATAATGGCTTCCCAAAGATCTCCACACTTTAGACTCAGAATTTTGGGGGAGTTTTCCTACACAGCAAAGGAAGCTGAGCAAGAGGGGCTAAGTTGAGGATTTTAAGGAGATGAGTGTTCTGGACAGGATATGTAGGTTTCCTTACAAGGGGGAATCAGGACTGATAGTTCCAGGAAGAGAAGGCAATGTCATGGAGAGACAGAGATGGAAAGACAGTGCAGGGGTGGAATCGGGGGACCATGCACAGAACTATGCTAAGAGTCTCTAAAATCTTGAAAAGGAAAACGTTCTTCCCCAGTCTGGCTAACATCTTGGTTTTAGGACTTCCAACTCCAAGGTCTATAAGATAAACACCTGCTGTTCTAAGTTACTGAATTTCATGGTAATATCTTATAGCATCAGTAGGAAACATCCGTCCGTCTTTCTGGAAAGCAAGTTGGCGGTATGGATCGGGAAATATAAAAGAATTTTAATGCCTTCTCACTGAGTCATTCAATTTGTATATCACTTATATATCAAGCTGTTTGTGTTACTGTGTGCGGCACAAAATGTTGGGACTACCAACCTGGGGGCTGTGGGTGTTCTTCCTTACTGCAGCACAGTTTGAGACTATGTTCCTTATGCTGATGGCCAGTCTGCTGGAGGATGTTTCTCTGAGCAGTGTGTTGTCATGGCACGTGGGGATGGATGAGTGTATTAGAAAGTGGCTATGATGGCAGGTCCCATCTACTGATTCAGAAGAGGCTTACTGACCATGCCATATACCAGGCCAGAGGTGGGGGATCAGAGTTAAGGATTTTTGTGGGATTATAGGAAGGTACACATGGTTGATTACAGGTATGGTAAGATTTCTCAGAAATATTGACCTTCCACCTGAATTTTGGAGGCTCGGTCGGAGCAGAGGGTAGCTGCTGAGCTAAGTTAAAGAAGGCATTCCTTTCCCCATCTGCACACGAGTCAATAACAGATGCGGTCCCTACTTGCATCCTGATAACTCAAGGTTCTGGACCCTGGAGCAAATCAACCACCCATGAATTACAGCTAATAGAGGAAACAAGTAGACAACCCAAACATCCTCCAGTGGGTCACTAGTATATCCATACAGTGAAATTCTACCCGGTCATAAAAAATGTTTGAATCATGAATGTAAGTCATAACTGAGGAGAATCTCAGCACCATTGTAGGGAGTATAAAAAGGTCAGTTGCCTCAGCCAGGCGATGGTGGCGCACGCCTTTAATCCCAGCACTCGGGAGGCAGAGGCAGGCAGATCTCTGTGAGTTCAAGGCAAGACTGGTCTACAAGAGCTAGTTCCAGCACAGGCCCCAGGCCCCAAAGCTACAGAGAAACCCTGTCTCAAAAAAACAAACAAACAAACAAACAAAAAAAGGTCAGTTTCAAAAGGTTGCATGCTGGATGGGCCCATTGATATAAACTTCTTTAAAAGACAATTCCATCCAGGCCTTGGATGCTGAGACAGTGGGACAATCCCGCACAGAAGGTCAGCCTAGTATGCATAGAACCTACCCAGCTTTAACAGTCAGGTTTACCCAGCCTAGAGTCATCTAAGAAGAGAATCTCAACTGAAGGATTGCCAAGATGAGATTGGCTATGGGCAGACACGTCTGTAGGGGATTGTCTTAATTACTCATTGTAGCTGGAGGGCCTGACCCCCTGGGGGTAGCACCATTCCCTGGACAGGTGGTCCTCACTTGTAGAAGACCACTAGCTAAGCGCGAGCCTGTGCAAACCACCAAGCGCCATCCTCCATGGCTCCTGCTGCTCTTCCGCGGCCGTGCAGTGAATTCCCTGGTTCAGGATGACGCTGTGTGGAATAACAGAGAGGCCTGGTTCCAGGTTCCTGCCTCGAGTTTCTCAACTGTAACCTAGAAGCATAAATCCAATAAACCCTTTCCTAAGCTGCTTTTGGTCAGGATGTTTATCTCTCATAGCAACAGAGGCGATACTAGGCCATATGGTAAGACCCCGTCTCAAGAACGGAACCTAACAAGATAACCTTGCGCAGATGCAAAACAAGTTCAAGGCTCTAGAGACGAAGAGGTTCATTATGTGATTGTGACTTTAAAAGGGTCACCCCACAGGGAAGCCCATTCACACCTGGTAGAAGAGTTGTCATTGTGAGAATGTACACTTAAGATGAATAGACACAGGACCACACACATAGGTGTAAACATGGTGAACTTGCATTGCACATGGTGAAAACAGGGGCTGGGGAGATGGCTCAGCCGAGAAAGCGCCTACCCCATAAATATGAGGACCTGACTTTGGGTCCTTAGAATCCACATAAAAAGCCAGGCACAGCAGCATACACAGGCAGTGACAGGAGGATCCTTGGGTCTGGCTGGCCAGCCAGTCGAGCTGAATCAGTGAGCTTCAAGTTCAATAGGAGCCCTGCCTTAAAAAAAAAAAAATGGAGAGCAAAAGAGACAGACGACTTACATCCATTTCCAACCTCAACACACTCCTCATGTACACTCATGCGAGAGCACACACACACACACACACACACACACACGCAGTAGAAATGGAGTAAAGACTGTAGTTTAGTCCCAATATTACACAGTGCCAGTTTTCTGGTTTTGCTAATGTACGGGGAGATGTCATCATAGGGAGAGAGGAAAGATTGGTCACGAGTAACAGGACTCTGCTAACTGTGCATCTTCCTGCGATCTGTAACCATTTCAAAAGAAAAAAGAAAAGCTACAGGCTAAAAATTTCTCCAACGCTTCTTTTGCTCCTAAAAATATTTTCAAACCCCGACTATATCCAGGTCCATTTGAGTTAGTGTCTTAGTACCTCATGGGTCCTCCTGTGGCTCCCAGATGTTTGCTCATGGCCACATGGGACAGGGAGGTGATACTAGCATCTGGCAGCAGAGGGGAGTGGAAGCTCACTTCCCCTGACTTCGCTGTGTACCTCATGCCCGCCCTCCCCATTATCTACACCTGGGCTATCATTCTCGACTAAGGGAACAAGGAGATTGGATGTGCTTTGAGACATTGTCGGTGCTGTCATAGGGTGTGAATCTAGCTTTCTGCCTTACAAACTCTTGACTAGTGAAGAGACACAGCTAGGAAGCAGGCTAGAGAGAGACTCACTGGAGGGGACATCTGAGCAAGGAGATCGATGACTAAGATTGAACAGGTATTTGGTGTAGACAGAATTTTATGTATTGAATGAGGAATCCCAGGTGAGATTATATCAGCTGTTCTGAATTATGACAGCAACACTCTAGCGTCATGTGACTTCCAAAAAGCTACTCAGTGTCTTTGGGGCTTGGTTTCCTTTATGTATGTTAGTAACATTCATAGCAACCAGGCTGAGTAATTTGTTTCGATATTTGCTGCTTGTTTTGTATTTCAACTCTGTGTCTGTGTGTGCATACATTTATGATCATAATTTCATTGCTGCTTCATAACTGTAATTTCGCTACTATTATGAATGGCAGTGTACATATCTGATATGCAGGGCATCTGATATGTGATCCTCCAAGACTGAGAACTGCTCCTCCAAGGACTACACATGAATTCACCCGCAAGGCTACGAAGGAAGGCAATGAATGCTCTCAGGAAAGCCCAGCTCTGCCAGAGGCCTATAGGACCCAGATCAACATCTCTCCATCAGGCAGCAGGACCCGAGGTGGTGAAAGGCAGGAATTCCCCTAGCACAATGCTCCAAACTGCCATCAACTCTCTAGTGACACCATGTATACTGAGAAGGGGGTGGGGAGGAGGAGGAAGAGAGAAGAGGAGAAAGATGGGGGGGGGGAATAGAAGATGAGAAAGAAGAAAGGGAGGAGGAGGAGTCTCCATAGAGCACTGCTCCTGATGTATTTGGATGAACGAAATGAAGTGTGAGGATAAAAGTACCTTTCTCCTGACCTTTGGTCTAGATTTATTTTTTCCCCATCCCACTAGGATGGCAGCCAGGAAGAAGGGCTTTCAGCTATTCTCTAAACAAAATTTATTGGTCCTAGCCAGACTGGGTGGCCCACACCTGTAATCCCAGCACTCAGGAGGCTGGGGTCAGACAATGAGGAGTTCAAGATCGCTTTCAGCTACATAATGTAGCTGAGTTGGAAGCCAGCCTGGGCTCCATAAGATTCTGCCTCTCACAAAAGTAAAAACAACAAGAAAGATCCCATTGGTTCAGAGATAGAGATCCAGAGATCCTAGAACTGGGGGAGACATAGCTCTAGCTCTCCTTCTGGTGTGTGTGCACGTTCATGCACACACACACACACACACACACACACACACACACACACATACACACAGTCATCTATAATCTTGGTCATCTAAACACTCTCCTTTGGAACTTTTCTCATCCTTAAACCTATTTTGCCATTGCCTCAGCTCAGCATGCTCTGAAGGGACAGTCGGGGTTTCTGCAGATGGGATGGGCAACTGGAGTTTCACGGGAGACTTCTTTTTATTGATGTACATGGCTGCTCAATACCCAGCAGGCTGGTATGAATACAGGTCTCACCTTCATCCTCTGAAGACTCTGATAACCTATTTGTCACTCTGAAGGCAGGGCTAAGTTGGAGTCAGAGCCTCTGTCTGCACCTCCAGGGTCTACCTCTTCTCCTTGAGCTAACCTGCTCCTTCTCCACTTCCCGGGTGTGACTCACAGGTAGCTCCTGTCAGCAGAGCAGGTGTGTGTCATTTCCTCACTCTGAGAAGACCCAATGTTGTACTGTTTCCCACCTCCACTAGCCTTACCCTTATAGGGCTTGATGGTTGCCACAGACATCCTTTTAGGGGTGCATGAACTGTTTGGGGGTGGGCTTTTGCGTCCTCACTGAGAAGTTTGGAGGAAGCAGGAGCCAACGTCAGGCCGCTCATCTTTCGCCCTCACTCTGCCATGCCCATCCCTCTTCCCTTTAGCAAACCAAGCCCCTACTTACACCAGTGCCCTAGAACTGGTTCCCACCCTCATCATGCTCCCCAGTGTCGTCCTTACAGCCTGGCCTTCACCCGAGAAGGAAGCCCAATTCCCCATCATTACTGATTTCCTGTCGACAGACCTTCCCAGGATGAGAGGGTGCTGACGCCCTCCTCAGGAGAGGTCTGGAACCACTTGGTGAGAGGGAAGTTGAGCTAGTGCTGCCCTGTTCTGGGACATTGTCTTTTAAAAGTCTTTGTGACAAAGGACTCCTGAGACAACTGTATGGCCAGAGTAGGCTGAGAATGCCCCCTATGAAAACTGGCTCCCCAGTGGGTCAGGTTCCTGTTCTGCTCAGGCGGAAAACTGGAAAAAGCCCGACTTCACTTGTCAAGCGAGGCCTCCTTAGGGCAAGGTGTAGGGGAGGGCCAGTTCACCCTGTCAGACCAGAATGAGACTCCTGAGCCAACGGCAAAGGCTCTTGGGTGTTGTAGTTGAAGGTGGTATTGTGAGATTCCCTTGAAGGAGTTGACCCATTGAGGTAGAGGGCAGCTGAAGGAGCCATAAACTGTTCTTCAACCATGAAAGAAGCCAATAGGTGGCAGTGAGATGGTTTTGCTCCACGTGTATCCCCTAAGGCAAACAAGAAATGATAGAAAATTTGGGGCTTCTCTTTTCTCTTTCCTTTCTCTCTTCTCTTCTCTTCTCTTCTCTTCTCTTCTCTTCTCTTCTCTTCTCTTCTCTTCTCTTCTTCTCTTCTGTTCTCTCCTCTCTTCCCCTCTTTACTCCCTCTCTCCCCCCCATGGTGTTTGTATTTGCATGTATGAATGTGAGCATGTATGCACAAGTGTGTGGGGACCAGATACAAGAAGCCTTCATCAATTGCTTTATACTTTATTCCTTGAGACAGCATCTCTCACTGACCCAGGGCTTACCATCTCAGCTAGCTGGACTGGCCAGTGAGCTCCAGGGATCCTCCCATTGCCTTTCCATACCACTGACATTACAGGCACATGGTGCCATGTCCAATTTTTACATGGGTGCTGGGGGGCTGGACTCGGGTCCTTGAAAAGCAGGTACTGTACCCCCTGAGTCAACTCTCTAGATCTGCACTTGAGCTTTCTGAGGAAGCTTTTCTCATTCTTCGAGCAATGGGACAGGCAGCAAAGATGCAGAGGTAAGGAGTGTCTTATCTCTAAAAGAGTTCAAACAGAGGGCGACCTGGGCTGGGCTGGGCTGTTGTTCCAGTGACCTGCATAGCTCTTTTCTGAGAGCCTCTGTGACTTGGATTGGAGTCCGTCCTGGTCTCTCTGCTTGCTTCTGTAGCCAGTCCCCACTCTGCCTATCATAGATCTTCTCCTTTGAGTGATGTAGACCCTGTTATATCCCTGGGCCTGCATCTGGTAGGGGGCTATGTGATGCCTTGGCTAAAGCCCTGGACTGAGTGGATTCAGGTACTCTATGTCGTGTGTGTGTGTGTGTGTGTGTGTGTGTGTGTGTATTCTCATGGGTCATTTCACCACCCCCAGATCTGTGGGTTACAATTGCTCTCTCTAGCGCTGCAGAGGAGGAAGTGAAGAAACAGCTAGGTCCCTGCAGGGCGGATTAGAGATCCTGGCGACCTGCCCCCAGCATGCTTGTGCATGTAGAACATCCATTGATTGCATGTCTGCATTCTTCCAAAAGGGCTCTGGGCCTGGATCTTCATACATTCTCCACCCCACATACATCCAACTTGGCTTTGCATTCTCACTACAACCCTGCAACATCTGTATCGTGTTTCTGCCAAAGGGGAGGAAGTTAAGAACCGGAACAGTTGGCAGTGCCCTTGTGACATTGCTAAGAAGGGGTAGTGAGAGCTTGCCCCAAGGTCTTTCTGTCCATACTGTGAGACGCCACCAAGAGATAAAACAAGAAGGCCCCTGCACCTGCAGAGGATGTCTCAGGAATAGATAGAGTCATTCAGTAAGACACTCCTGGGTGATTGATGGCCTGCTCCTTGTATCCCAAGTCCTATGCTAAATACAACTTCAGAAAAGGGGTGTTCCGTTTTTTCTTAGCTTGCAAAAAGCCTGCAGGCTAGGGCTGAGGAGATTGTTCTACCAGTAAAGTCCTACTGTGCAAACATGAGAACTTGGATTTGGTCCCCAGAACCCAAATAAAAGAGCAGGGCTTGCTAAGTGCACTTGTATTCCCAGCACTGGGGAGATGGAGACTGATGGATCCTCGGGGATTGCTGTCCAGCCAGCCCAGCCTACGTGGAGCGCCGTAGACCAATGAGACACTCTATCTCCAAACCCAAATAAATGTGGAAGGCTCCCAAGAATCAACACTTAAGGTTGACCTCTGGCCTCCACACACATGTTCAACACATGTGTAAGCACGCTCACAACACCCAGGCACACACAAGAGCTTGTAGCCAGAAAAGGGGACGTAACAGGTTTATAGTAAACAAAAAGTGCCACAAAAGTAGACAGAGCTCATCTCAATGGGGGCATAAAAAAAAGTTGCAGGGCCAAAATGGCATCTGGGGTGGCTGTGCACAAAAGGGATTTGTGTCGACAGAGATGCAGGGTATGAGCTGGTGAGATTGCACTCTGTGCTAGAGGGGTCAAGCAGAGAGTTATCATGAACTCTCCAGCTGTTGCAAAACAAGCATTAGTGACTTTCTCTTTCTCTACTCTCCCACGATGGTCCCACGCCCAGGCAGATTCCAGCCCAGACTCAATGAAGCGCTGCACGATTCCTCCCATTGGCTGGGGTAGACAGCACCAGCTCTCCCTCCAGTTGGCCCTGGATCCTTCGGATTCCGCCTTGGGATAACTCTCTTCACCCACGCCTTCTTTATCTTTAGTGTTGCCTGTACCCCGGGTAAAATTATTCTCACTAACAACAGTGAACAGGTCACCAAATTGTTGCCCTCAGGGTCTGTTCTTACAAATCTAACTATCCCCTGGCTATGGGCACAGCCACCTTTGTAAACCTTGGGGCTTTTTTTTGCACCTTGTCACAAACCCCAGACTTTTTCCTGTCCCTTCACTTCTCAGCCACCTCCTCCTCTCCACAAACCTTAAAGCCCCAGCCCAGGCCCCACCCTTCCCGTGAGACAAGATTAACTCCGCTGCCTGCATTGCTCATGGTGTGTGATCACGTTTGCACTTCTCTTGCATGAAGCACGCTGTGCCCTGTGGCATTATTTAGTGTCTGTGTTCCTCTCTCTCAGTTCCTGATTCCTTCCCGGACTGTAATGTTTGCATCTTCTCTCTTGTTCTCCTACTGCGTGGGAACTTGGCTGTCTGTTAAGTTTATGGCAACCACAATCCTAGCAGTAAACTCCAGTATAGCTGGGAAAAAGCTGGAGACAGGGAGACCCATAACACGTAGTTTAACCTTGATATCGTTTCTGTAGGATTTTATCCTTCCTTCCTTCCTTCCTTCCTTCCTTCCTTCCTTCCTTCCTTCCTTCCTTCCTTCCTTCCTTCTCTCCTTCCTTCCTCTTTCTTTCTTTCTTTCTTTCTTTCTTTCTTTCTTTCTTTCTCCCTCCCTCCCTCTCTCCCTCCCTCCCTCCCTCCCTCCCTCCCTCTCTCTTTCTTTTCTTTCTTTTTTTCCAGAAGAACAAGGACCTACCCAAGCCCTGCTCCTTTCCTAACAACATAAATTGGTCATATATTTTCCCTGGGTGAGGCTGTGGAATAGCAGATAAGAATAGAAAATTCAACTCTGCCATTTCTTAGTTCTGAGGTACTAAGTTACTTTAATCTCCCCGTGCCTCACTTTCGCCATATGCACGGTGGCAGAAGGATAATAGTAGCAACGTCTTCATTTCCCTTTGAGAGTTAAAAAGTAACATGTATGACTGAAACATTAAAAGTATCCAGTAGATGCTCATTATCCAACTCCTGGATGTTCTCCCTCCTAGAAGTCAAAATGTACACATCCAGGAAGATTCCAGATAACCCTGATTATGAAGACTTGTTTTTCAGAACTTGCTAGTAATTTACCTTCCAGCCACATCTGAGGTCCTCAGTGGATGGAGATAGGAGATAACAAGGGACATCACACTAGCAGTTCCAAGGCAGAATCCAGACACCAAGGATCACGGGACCATCCACACTGAGACCTGAGAGGACTTTAGTCTGTTCTGGCTTGGCTGTCTTCTTCCCCAGCCATGCCACGATCCACCTCAGCTTCATGTTAAATGGGGCAGTAAGGCCACGTCCTGTGATCGACAGGAAGCCAGAAACCCAAAGAAATGAACCTTGGCTCTTTGGTCTTGAGTAGCACAAGTCACAGCCTAGAAGATGTCAGGGCTTCCATCCTATGCCAGACACAAGAACTAGTTCAGTTTTCTGAGCACAGACCCAATGCTCAGCACCTCCACCTCCTTAGTGTCTTCGTCCCCCAGGAGGAGGGTAAGGCTTAACTGTCCAGGTCCTGGGTTTTGAGTTGACCTAGTTTGCCTATGTACACAGCAGAATCTGGGCATACTGGTCTTGTTGGGACGGCCCTGACTTTGCCTAACCAACCTGAGGAGGTCTTTCCAGCTCCTTGTCCACTCCAAATTCTACCCGTCCACATGGCCTTGAGAGCACTTTCTATACTGAGAGGGTCAGACTCCCTGGGGCAGACCACACCCTCTTCCCTGCAACCTTGGAGAGAAGAACCACAGCTACGTTGCTAGGGAGGAGGGAATGGCAGCCAATGCCCAGAAGTGTCCCCTTCTCTGGTGTTTCTGCCCCTTGCAAAGGGCAGTTCTGAGCTGGGATCCTGCAGAAGCCTCCTCTCTCATTAGAGGCGTTTTTCAGCATGTCTATTTTGGAGCTACAGCTGGGTGCTTCTCAGAATAAATAGAGCTGTGATACGGGGCTAAAAGAAGAAAGAAATCCTACTGTCTTTTTAGATTCCCGCACTCCCCAGTGCTTTCCAATCTTCCATTCTCCAAAGCCTTTCCCTGAGACCCCTACCTCTACCGACACCTCTTACCTCGGGGTTCTTCTATAAACGCAGGCAATGCTGGGTATCCTGTTCTAGACAAGCTCTGTGCTGGGCGCAGGGGTCCTGCAAGTTTCAAACTGCATAGATTTAATGTCGAGAGTTAATGTCAAGAGTTCATATGCAGGTTAACCATCCCTTATCTAAAATGTTTGGAACCAGAAAGGCCTTAGAATTTCGCAATATTTTGGACTTGGGAATATTTACATAATGAGATATCTTGAAGGCAGGCCCCATGTCAAGTCTAAACATTATTTATGCCTCATGCACAACTCACACACATAGCCTCCAGGTGGTTTCATACCATATTGTAGGGCGCCTGAGTTCTAGAGGAGTCAGAAGTGGAATTTCCTATCTGTGTGTCATTTGTCTGAGGACATGACACACAGCATCTCCATTCATACATTGCAGGCTTTGGCTTTTCAGACTGGGGAAACTTAGCATGTGTTAAGGACTTTCTCAACAAAGGGTACAAATACTGGTCTAGCTTCTTCCTAATGACATGAATGTCACAGCTAAGCTGACATCCCTGGGGACTGTTGTGTTCTGGCTCTCAGGTCTTCTAGCACTCTGACCATCAGAGTTTCTCTGACCTTACATTGTGTTTATCCCCAAACCATGTTGTACTGAAACCCTTGGGAAGGGATCTAGTGCTGCAGGGAACAGAAGAATAAATCTGATTTATTTGAACAGAGCAGATTTGTGTCATCCAGTGAGGGATGGAAATGGCCCCCACAGTAAGGCACCTAGGAGAAGACATGATCACTGAAGGACAGGTAGGCAGAATGGTGTGTGGTGTCATTTGAGGCCAAGCCATCAGGGACCCCCTTGTGTGCCTCCCACTCATATGGTAAGTGGGTTTGATGGTGCCTGGGAATCATGTAAGCCTCTGGATCAACTTTGAATGCAAGGCCTTGCTTCCTCTTCTCTCTCCGGCCTAGACATGTAGAACTGCACTCAACCCTGGTGAGCCTCTGGGTCGGCTTCACTGCAAGCCCTTGCTTCATCCTTTTCCCTCTCCTGCTGAGATGTGCACCAATGCATCCACCTTTTGCCCCTTCGCTGCTGCCTGACCTTGCATCTCAGCCCACAGGGTCCCTAGGAGACGTGTAGAGTGCAATCAGATGGTAATCCCGAGAGATGGAGACACCACCTCAAAGCCTTCCTGCCCGAGGCCAGGAGCGGACATCCTCACCTGCTCTGTGATCTCACATCTCTTCCTGGGGGTCAGAACCACATAGCTCTTCTGCTGCCTGGAAGCATCTCTGAGAGGGGTTGGGGGTGATGAGATGCCTGTGCTGGGTTTCCTCTCTTGGCTTGGTCACAGTCATGAAGATAGACCCATCCTTGGTTATGGTCCCGAATTAGTCTATAGAAGCCTCTGTGGGCAGCTGCGTAGCACAGCTGTCCATATGGAGGAAGGCAGGGATTACTAAGCTCTGAGGGACAGTACTGGTTCTCCCCACTTGTTGACAGATTATAGGTGTGAATGCCAAGATCACACCTGGGAGACAGGCCTGACATATTATGGGCGTATTGCAAGAGTCGAAAGTGTGGATTTTGAACTCAACTGGACTTGGGAGTATATCTCATTTCTCCTGTCTTAGCCCTGTGACTTTGGGCTGGTTCTTTAGTGTCTCTTAAAGTCCATTTCTCTACTATACGGGAGTGTGAACTCTATCAAAAAAAATTCTCATCTTTTTACTGTTTTTATTGTGCTATACATTTTTCTCTGCTCTCTTCCCTTCCTCCCCTTTTTCCTTCTACCCTGACTCATGACCACCATGCTCCCTATTTACTCAGGAGATCTTGTATTTTTTTCCTTTCTATTTAGATCCATGTATGTCTCTCTTAGGGTCTTTTTTTGATGTCTAGGTTCTTTGAGGTTGTGGGTCATAGGCTAATTTTTCTTTGTTTTATGTCTAAAATTTACTTATGAATGAGTACATATTATATTTGTCTTTCTGGGTCTGGGTTACCTCACTCACTATGTTTTTTTTTTTTTCTAGATCCATCTATTTGCACGCAAATTTCAAGTTGTCATCATTTTTTTACTGCTGGGTAGCACTCCATTGTGTAAATGTACCACATTTTCTTTATCCATTCTTTGGTCGAGAGGCATCTAGGTTGTTTCCAGGTTCTGGCTATGACAAACAATGCTGCTATGAACATAGCTGAGCACATGTCCTTGTGGTATGAGTGAACTTCCTTTGGGTATATACCCAAAAGTGGTATTGCTGGGTCTTGAGATAGACGACCCGCAAATTTGTGAAATCCTCATTCCTTAATTCAGCACAATATTTAGTGCGCCTACTCTGTACCAAGCTTGCGAAAGGCTGATGAGATACCCTGTTCTGAGGTTGCTTGTGCCTTCTGCTAAGATCAGAGATGGCATGTTGTACGGATTCTACAAGAAAGTTTGCTTGCGTTGCTTAACACCACAGAAAATACTTGATGGTGGCTGCTGCTACAGTCAGCATCAGAAACACAACATGAACGAACCATGGCTTTAGAAAACATGTTTTCATCCAGCAAATCACTCCACTCCTCCTTCAAGGCTGTAGCTGCATTTCGGTTGTGGGGATAGCATTAGTTGGGGTTTCCTGAGGGAGGAGACCAACAGGAGGTGTTGAAAGAGATTTATTATGAAGAGTTGGCTCACATGATTACAGAGGCTGCTACGACCCCAGCTCTGTAGCCAGTATGCTGGAGACCCAGAAGGGCTGGTGGGTAAACTCCAGTCTAAAAATGCAAGACTTAAAACAGAGGGAGAACCCACACTTCAGCTTGGCTTGAAAGGCAGGAAAATCCGGAGTAGCATTTTGGTTGGGGGATTTCCTCGGGGAGGATGCTCTCTTACTCCGGAAAGATTCGCCCTTTTGTTCCCTTCAGGTCTTCAGCTTCTTTCACGAGCCCACCCACCTTGAAGAGGGCTGTCTGTTTTATGCACTTTGCCATTCAAATGCCGATGCCATCAAGAAATGTACTGATAGATCCACTCAGAATAACGTTTAACTAGATGGCTGATACTTCATGATTGATTTGCTCAAGGGGAAAAGAGAATAAAAGACCATCATGAGGAAGAGTGGTCAAGGAGGTAGTAGCCGAGACTGTAGGACAGCTGGAGACCTCTGGGCTATGCTGGACAGCAACCGGATCCTGAAGGCGAGGGGACCCCACCCATGGTTCAGACAGGACTCTTCACTTCTGATTTAGAGCTTGGTCTAATACAAAGGGCAATCCTTTATTTTTATTTTGTTTTTCTGTGATTGGTTTAATTAGTTTAATATGATTTATTTACAATTGTATCCGTTTCCTGCAAATGATATAACTTTGTTCTTTTTTGTTTTGTTTTTATTGAGCTATATATTTTTCTCCACTTCCCTCACTTCCCCCTCCCCTGCCCCTTCTTACCCTCTCCCATGATCCCCATGCTCCCAATTTACTCAGGAGATCTTGCCTTATTCTACTTCAAGGGGCATCCTTTGATTCCTTTATGTTTTGTTCATTTGTGCCAACATCAAAACAGTTCACATTAAAATCTGAATGTGTAGTTTCTCATGAAAAGCAAGAAATCAGTTCTGTGAGTACAGATGTCTGTGAGCACACCCACAACCCCACATTGAATCTGAGCCTGGGTTGCCTCCTTCAGTCTGTGTACCCGATGTCCTGCTGCCTTGGCCTCTTCTCGCTCTGAACCTCTCTCAAGCTTCTCTGACCAGCTGCTGTCTAAAGTCACCCCACACTGCACCCCAGTCACCACCACAGTCCTCCTCTGGCTCTTTCTTTCTGTAGGGGAAGGGGCTTGGCAAGAAAACTGTCCTCTGTCTAGGGAGTACTCAGACAGCTAGAGGGACCTGGCTGTGGCCAAACAGCAGAATGGGCCAGCAGTTCCCCCTTGTCTTATCAAGTTTTGGAAACTTGAGCCAACATTTAATATTTTATATATTATTATGATAATTCGAGCTCTCCGGAAACACTACTAGGGGTAGGCCCATTTTGAAGGCCCTTGGGATTTGTTTGAATCAGGTGTGATCCTTTAGACTTGTGCAGCCATGGCAGTGCTGAAGGGAGAAGTTTGTCTGGTAGATCCTTAGGAACAAGAGCAACGGCAAGTCATGCAGTGCCAAGCAGGGAAACGCTTGGGTAGAACAGGAGCCTTTAGTGTGGTTTCCATGGGAAAAGCAGGCGAGCATCAGCTGCTGAGCATTGTCTCTGCAGACTCTGAGGAGCCAGGGCTTGTTGGCTTTCCTTGGTAGCCTGGTCTTTGGCCAGGGGCTGTGTAGGGCAGATAGGGATGGCTCGGGGTCTGAGAGATCCTTAGGAGAGGTGTTTGGAGCTTGGGATCTACTCGGTTGTTTTGCAGACGAAAAACATGCTTTTAGGATCTGTCTGACCCCAGAAGCAGCTTCTTTTAGGGGCCTAACAAAGCCCCGGGAGTTAGAATATCAAATACAGGGACTAACCAGTGACCCTCAACTTTACTAACGCTGTGACCCTGCAATAAAGTTTCTCATGTTGTGGTGACCCCAACCATAGAATTATTTTCACTGCTGCTTCATAACTGTAATTTTGCTACTGTTATGAATTATAATGTAAATATCTGACATACGGGGTATCTGATATGTGACCCCCTACAAAAGGGTCATTTGACACCCCACCAAAGGGGTCATGACCCACAGGTTGAGGACCACTGGACTACAGCCATGGCCCTGACAAGGCCCTCACTTATATTGTCTTAAGGCTTGAAAAGATCAGCTTCTCCAAGTGCCCCAGGAAGACGCACCAGGTTAGCTGATGTTTGTTTTCTTCTAGTCCAAGTTGTAAACAGGCTCAGAAGTGACCCAAGAGCCCAGCATTACTCCCCCTTTGTAAAAAGAGGACCTGAACCCAATGAATGGAGCCACTTTTATCAAAGTCCCGTGGTTGGTCTAGGTGTGCAGTTCATTTGCTAGAGTGCTGACCCAGTAAAAGAAGGTCTGACTTCAATTGTCAGCACCATGTAAACAGGACATTGTGGACCAAACCTGTAATTCCAGAACCTGAGAGCCTGAAACAACTCACTTCAAGATGTGAGAATCTCAACTATAGGTCCTAGATGGTATCTGACAGAATTCTTTGCCTTCCCATCGATGGAGGATAGGGTTTTTATTGATACATTCCAGAGGTTGTTAATCTGTTCCTCAGGACATTAGGTCTCACACAGAGGTGGAGTCTGACTCTTTGTGGGGCTCTAAAGCTAGCCAGAGAGAATTTGTCATCAACTCTGCTGCTGAAACAGTCTGAATGCTCCACAGTGGTTGACAAAAGCAGCTTTTGTAGATGCGGTTGCTTTTCAGGAATTCTCATTCCGAAGTCCAAGGTCATCCTTTGCTACATGACACATTAGAGGCTAGCCTGGTTTACATAAGACCCTGTCTCAAAAAACAAATGAGCAAACAAACAAAGAAAACCAAAACAAAATAAAAAATGTGGTTGTGAGCGGAACCTAGAACTCAAGGCTTTCCCCATATTCCTTGCAGTTGGGTAAAGCTGGAGGGAGCAGGCCCCCTGCCTCTGTCTGTAAGAATTTTTGAACATTAAGAGCATGAGCTCAGAAATGCTCCCAGCAGCGGCAGCACAGACTGTTCTCCAGGACAGCAGGACAGTGGCAGCCTTAGCGGGATCCCTGCCAGGCCTCCCAGTTCTAAGCTTAGCCAAGAACTTAAGATGTCAGAGCCAGGATGCAGGTTGGAATGAGGAAACCTCAGTCCAGCCCCGACCTTGGTCTGAACCAACTGGCGAGTGACTGCTGTCCCTTCTCTGGCATTGGCTCTACTGACTGTCACCCAGTCAGGCTCAAACAGCCAAGTCGTTGTTCCTGTTTAAAATCCTGTAATGAGGCCAGCAAGAGAAGAGTGGGGAGGTCTCAGAGACAGAGACCAGATCGAGACCTCTAAAGAGAAAGAATTCAGAGACAAAGCAAAGGAAGGAAACCAGAGGGGGTTCATTATAGACAGAAATATAAAGCTCAAATGGGAGGTGGGCTTCCCCAGAGAGCTGCAAACCCCAGGTTTCTGGACAGAGTCTGATATGAAAACTTTAATGGAAGAAGGGCTATTTATAGGAGGGAAGAAATATTCATGAGGAGGTGGTAGGACACTTTGTGTCCTTCTGTGGGAGTATTTGGATGTGTCATGACATCAGGTGCATGATGGGAGCAGTGGGTTCTGCAAGATGAGGCAGTTAGCAAGTCCATGACCATTCCAGCTGGCTTTGGATGGTCTTGTGTCTTTGTTGTTTGAGAGGTCACATGATGTCTTGCTGTGACACAGTGCTGAGGTCCTATCAACCTCTAAGTACTTTGAGTTTATTCCCCCCGTATCTCTTTTTATACACACACACACACACACACACACACACACACACACACACTACACACGTTTATAGCATGCTTCAAATCCCTTTGTTCTGATTGGAAGGTGAAGGGTAGGTCACCTACGTGTTTTTAATGGTGTTTCCCAAGGATCTTGCACGTTCTAGAGGCAGCAGATTAAATGATCTCTGAGACCCCTTCTAGTGCTGAATTCTATCGTGTTCTGACTTAGGTCTGGTCCAAGTGGGTAAATCGTCATCACTGCTCCACAGAGTCTGAGAAGGGCAGGGGCAGATAACAAAAGGAACATTTGAAGTCATTAGGTTTTCAAGAGTGGAGGGCTGAAAGCCAGGACCCCTGCAGGTATTCTGTCTCCTGCAGCTGTGCTCTTTCTTCTGCCCCACAGGCTCCTCCCTCAGCAGGCCCTCCTTCCTCCTCATACCACGTGGTCTTATCTGGCACGCAGCCACACAATGAGACACTTGACAAGTGATGGCAATGTTGACAGCTGAGAACAGAACCCCAGAGTGGGAGGGGCATCTGCTCAGCTAGTGCTGTGGAGGTGAAGGGGTTTGGGGTTACCACCTTAGCTGAAGGATGAGCATGGAATAGAGCTCAGAATGTGCTCAACGTCTCATGGGAGCCAATGAGTGAGCTGCGAGGACATGGGGAAAGTTGTATGGCAATCAGAGCCCACTGTGCTCCAAAATTCTAAGTACCCAAGACCTAAACCAGAGAGCAGGGACCTGCTGGCAGGGTTCACACCCAGCAGATAAGGCCTGGACCACTGAGTTGGCCTTCTTGGGGTAGCTTTCAAAGTTCCTGGCTATCATACCTGGTTCTGACAGACCTTGCTCATTTTGAGAACGACAGAGTTCTGGAGACAGGAGGTAAATGTATGTGAATAGGAGGTAACCTTGGTATGGAAAGCTTTACAAATAGCCCAGACCTTCTCAGCAATGCTGTGCTAGAGCCATAGGCCACTGACTGCAAAGCCAGATGAGGCTCATGGCTGGACTTCCAGAGGGAGAGCTAGAATCTGAATGCAGATGGAGAAAAACTTCAACATGTAAGGAAGAACCATTGATACTAAAAATGGTCCAGCAGTAGACTTGGCGGGTTGTAGGTTTTTTTGATGAGATAGAGAGACATTATCACGAAAATGTTTGTGGAATTGCTCCAGGGAAGGATCTGTTGTCATGACCATGACCAATACTCCGTACCAGAGACATCTGCTTGATACTTTCAGAGAAAGAGTTCAGGAATGAGACAAATGAAGAAATGGGAGGGTGTTTCATTACAGAGATAGCATTGCTCCAGGGGTGCACAGGGCCTGCCTCCCAAGAAAGCAGAATACCCTGGGATTGGGAAGAAATCTTACAGGCAGCTTTAATGGCAGGAAGATTGCTAATGAATAATAAATGGGTTATAAATATTAGTCTAGCTAATCTTCACAACAGTTTTGGGTTCAGTTTGTTTGCTAATAACTGGCATCTCAGCCTGGGTCTTTGGAAGCTGTTTAATATCTTTGTCCTCAGTTTTACTTTCTTCTGAAAAAAAAAAAAAAAAACAGAGGAAGTGAAAATCCAGCTGGGATTCTCCGCAGTAATCCTTCGCTCACCATGGAGTTTACACAGTTGGTTGTTTTCCCCCTAACTCACGTCCCCAGTATCTGTCATCCTTTTCTGGAATAGGACACATGACTGCATGCCCCCCATGTAAAAGGTCTTCCCGCCCCTCTGTCTTTTTCTCTCCTCTCAACTTCTACCCCCTCAGCTGTCGCATTTCCCGTCCATAAAGGACTCTTGCAGGGGCCATGATTTTAACTCCCAGGGTTCATTTGGGAAAGCCTCTGGCCTAGACAAGGGAACTTACCCTTAGATTTCATCAAGTTGGAACCACCTCACTGGGGATTCTTGGACCTCTGCGAATGGCCTAGAAAGGAGTGGTGCCTTCAGTTCTTTGAGGAACTTGACTGTCGCTTTAAGTACTGTGAAATTCATGCCCAAGAGGTTGTTGGGAAATCATTCTTCTTAGCTAATCTTCTGGGGTTTTATATGAAACATGAGCAAGGGCCAGAAGATGTGCTGTCCTCCACAAGTGATCTTGGTCTCTTTCTGAATGTCAACTGCAGTTGCAGTGTGTGTGTGTGTGTGTGTGTGTGTGTGTGTGTGTGTGTGTGCGTGCACTAGCAAGCTCTCAGTCATCAAGGGAGAACTAGAACACAGTCCCTTTAGAGACCCTGAGCTCCTGGCTAGGGTCAGAACCTCACACTAGCTCCCACGTGTCACCCCTCCCCCCCACACATACACACACCTTGTGTGCCAGAGGAGGTGGCCCACACCAGTCCCCTGAGCCCTCTGCCACATTCTCGTCCCTTCCTGCCTCATGTCTGCGGTGAGCTGTAGAGAAGTGAGTTGCTTTTTTTTTTTTTCTAACTTCCTGTGCTCTTCAGAAACCTTAATGAAAAAGAGCTGAAGGCCCCTGTAGGCCAAACACAGCCTTCTGTTCCACACAGGGAAGCTGGAGTCACGGTTTTTACAGGTAAAACCCAGGATTGTGACTTTTTCCCCTAGCACGGCTGAACAGGGAAAGCGAAAGCTTGAGGGGGGCTGGAGTAGGGTGCCAGACCTTCATTATTTTCCTATTTGGGTCAGTGTGTCTTAAGAGGTGGCCAAAGCAATCCTAGAGAAGTATCCACAGTTGAAACAATCCAACACAGAACAGGAAAACTGCTGCCTCAAGTAACTGAGTTCATTGCTCTGTTTCTTCTGTTTACACTCTCGCTGTAAACATGGAAATGCGTTTGTGCCACAGCTATGCATAAGTTTGAGACCTTGTATTAGTTTAACGGGGTATGCCTATATTGTTGCTTGCTGGTTCCTTTTTAGGATGGATAAGAGTTGAGTCGGAATGAGGCTCTGTGTGCTGGTGGGAGGGAGGCACAATGGAGACACATCATCGGTTTTCTTATCTTTTTCTCTTTTCCCTTTTCTCCTTCCTTCCTCCCCTCCCCTCCATTTTCTTCCTTTCCTCTCTCTTTCTCTTCTCTCTCCTCCCCTGCTTTCTCTCTCTCTCTCTCTCTCTCTCTCTCTCTCTCTCTCTCTCTCTCTCTCTCTCTCTCTTTATTTGCTTATCTCTCTCTCTCCACAAACCCCCATTTGCAGGGTTNTTTTCTTCCTTTCCTCTCTCTTTCTCTTCTCTCTCCTCCCCTTCTCTCTCTCTCTCTCTCTCTCTCTCTCTCTCTCTCTCTCTCTCTCTCTCTCTCTCTTTCTGATAAATTGCTGATCTCTCTCTCTCCACAAACCCCCATTTGCAGGGTTTTGCTACTCAAACTGTGGTCCTCAAGGGACTGGGAAGTAGATTATTTTGCCCTCCTCTGGGCTACCTGGATCCCCACTCCTAAGCCTGGCTCTAGGACCATATGACCATTTTCTGTCATGGCTCCTTTGCTACCTTCCATGCTGTGAAGGTTTCCAGTTGGGCTTTCCTGGCCTTTGACTTGAGCTTCTAAGCAGGGATGAGAATTCTGGCAGCATTAGAGCAGAAGCCAGGAAGCTGCTCTAGAAGAGTTCACGCAGGATGGGGAGGGATGGGTCTGCATCTGCAAATGGGCCCTCCCTGCTCTGAATTCTCATAGCTGGAGTAGAAGGCCAAATTTCCCCCAAATTTTCTGAGCTCTGAATAACCGAAACTACCTGTTTCTTTTCTTGGTACCCATTTCCCAATAGAAGGCTTGAGTAACAAAACACTAAAATAGAAAGCTACACGGGCACTGGGAAATGAGGCCCTGAGGCACCAGGGAGGTCAGCATTTATGAATTGTAACCCGCTGGGATCGGTCACAGCTCAGCTGTAATGAATACCACACTGGTAAGGAGAGGCCTATGGCATGGGAACTGGGGGTTCTGGGACCCCACTGATTGGCACACCAGTTAGTCTCCTAAATTCAGTTCTCATCAGGGAGACAAAGGCCATAACTGTGGCTTCTTACCCTTCCTGGGAAGGTGTTAGAATCACCTGGGGTGTCAAGGATTAGGAAACAGGCAGATGCTGAACCCAGGGGACAACGTTTCATTGGTATAGAGTGAATAAATTCCAGAGACCTCACAAGCTGTGACTAGTCTTGCATCTTATACTCGATAGCTGCTGGGTGCGTATTTCACTTGCCATCCCTCACCCCTAAATGGTAACCATGTAAAGAAATGAATATGTCAGTTAGCTCAGCCATAATAAAAAGAATCAAAGCTGTGCACGGTGGCACACACCTTCAGTTCCAGCTAGTCAAGGGGTAGACAGGGAGGAGGATCACTTATACCTAAGAGTCTGAGGTCTGCTGAGACACCATAGCAACTCTGTCTTAAAGCAATTATCTTTTACAATCCCTAGAATATTCTGAAAAAATACAGATGGCTGGGCCCCACTGCCACAGGGCCTCTCTACGGAGTGCAGGGTGAAGGCATGAGAGATGTGTCCTCATGGTACCTGTGTGCACAGGGACAGGGTGAAGGAACAAGGACCCAGACATTATTTGAGGGTATGGTACTGATCTAATGGGAACCGAGCTCACCATTAGAACACAGAGCCCCAGGAGACACTACCCTGGGTGTGTCTGGGAGTGGAGCCTCCTCACTGAAAGACCAGACTCTGGCTTATTGCCATCTTTGCAGGGTTTGGTGGCAAAGAAACAGGGTCCAGGCCTAGTCCAAAACTCCATTGAAATCCTGGCCGTTTCTCCATCTGCATGAGATCCTTGGATAGTTAATTGTGTAGATAGTTAAGTGTGTGGTTCCATGCACGAGATTGGTGGTGGTAGTGTGTGTGTGTGTGTGTGTGTGTGTGTGTACGCGCATGCGTGGGGGTGTGCCAGGGGAGGGCTGTAACAGTACTGTAGGGTTTTATTAGGATATAATGGGCCAGTCCTCTGGATGCACTGCTTGCCCGTGGAGGAGTACACTGGGAAGATTCTGTTAGCCACGCTGTTTTCAAAAATATCTCTTTAGGGAAGCACAGAGGAGTGGAAGGAGGGGATGGGTGAGCGCTCAACATCTCAGGGCTGGAGGGAAGAGAAGGCACAGGAGAGCAAAGCACTTCTGAGACCTGACCAGACACTGATCTTCCATTAGAGTTTTCAGAGTCCAGTATGACATTCCATGGTTCCGGGTCTCTCTTACCAGGCTGCATCCATTGCCTGCCTACACTGTTTACCCCAAGCTTCAGTCTGGATCAAATCCAGAGATGCTGTTTGCTGCCTCGCTGGCCTCTGTGCTAAGGAGACTGGCTGCTCTGCGCCAGTCTGTGTGGAGACTGCAGGAAGTCAGACCGTAAGGAAAGGGGCTCGAGGCAGAGGCACGGCTTTCTGCATGAGGGACAGACGGTACATAGCTTTAAATACATCGATCCAATATAGCAGCCAGAGAGCTGAGAATCGTGGAGCTGTGAGGGCTTCTAAATGTGGGTGTGTTTATATGTAGTTACAAATCAGTATGCAAATTCCATTCTCTGTGGCTTAACATTTTTATATACATCATGTACTACTACTCTTGTAATTTTAACATGCTTCATCTCTATGGTATTGATACTGCCGAGGTTTCCTTCTGAGCCTTTTGTTCTGATTCTCACCATGTCCCCGTAGTAAGGAGCGCAGCAACGAACATCCTTGTACAAATTATCCACTTCCCTCACCTTAAACCCAGGGGCTGTCCTGGCTAGCTTTGTCAACCAGACACAACCTAGAATGATCCGGGAAGCAACTCTTATTTGAGGACTAGCCTCAATCAGATTAGCCTGGGACTTGTCTGTGTGGGGGTGTTTTAATGGTTAATTGATGCAGGAGGGGCCAGCACACTGTGGGCAGCCCCATTCCCTAGGCAGGCGGTCCTAAGCTTTATAAGAAAGCTAGCTGGGTATGAGCCTACCTACCAGCCAGCAAGCAGCATCCCCTATGGTGCCTGCCACACTTCTCTGGCAGTGACATTAGTTCCTTGGTTGGAGGTAATGCTGTGTGGAACAGCAAGCTCTGCCTTCAAATGCCTGCCTTAACTTTGCGCAATGATGGACCATGACCTGGAAAGTGTAAGTCGAATAAACCCCTCTGCCCCTGAAGTTGGTGTTTTGGTCAGTGTTATTATCACAGATATAGAAAAGAAAACTAGAACATGGCGTATGTTGCCCAAACCAGGTTAACAGGTATGAGTTGTTTAGTATTCAAAAAGCTTGCTCACTAGAAAGACAGTTCTGCGTAACTCACCCCAACCACACAAGTTCCTTCTTTCCTTCCTTCTTTCCTCCCTCCCTGCCTCCCTCCCTTCTTCCTTCCTTCCTTCCTCTCTGTAACAGCAGGCCGCTTGTTTGTCCTGGCCGCTTAGCCCCAAAATAATCACACAGAAACTGTATTAATTAAATCACTGCTTGGCCCATTAGCTCTAGCTTCTTATTGGCTAACTCTTACATATTTATTTAACCCATTTCTATTAATCTGTGTATCGCCATGTGGCTGTGTCTTACCGGCTAAAGTTTTGGCATGTCTGACTCTGGCGGAGGCTTCATGGCTTCTCTCTGAACTCACCTCCTCTCTCCCAGCATTCTGTTTAGTTTTTCCCACCTACCTCCGTTCCCCTATAGCTCTGCTATAGGCCCAAAGTAGTTCCTTTATTAACCAATGATATTCACAGCATACGGAGGGGAATCCCACATCACCTCCCTTCTCTCTCTCTCCCCCCTCCCTTTCTCACTTTTTTTTTTCCTAAAGGTCTCTTGGCTCCTTTTGAGGAGCTTATAGTTGGTTTCTTAACATTGTTTCCATTCGTGTTTTTAACCACAAGGGTTTCTCTATCTATTTTTAATTTCCTAGGTCTTTTCACACACAGATGCCATCCTGTTTGCTTGATGGGCATCTAGATTGCTGTTTTTATTCCATTCACATTGGAACGAAGGCTGATTGCTGTAGCATACAGATGGGGACATCATGCTGTTTGATGGTCTTGGTGTCTGTTTATATGATGCAGAGCTTTGGTGGAGGCAGGCAGGTGGGAGCTTGTTCAAGAGGATGTTTTTGTTGTTTTTAAGGTGGTAAGGGATGGGGAGGGCAATGTCCGTGCTGAATGTCTTGTGTTTCTATTTTCCAGTCTTGTTTTTTCTTTAAGTACTTGGATTCTCTTTTTATTACCATGTTTTGTTTATTAAATGCTCACATAAGACTCCTTAAGTAAAATTCTTTGTGTTCCTCTTATTGCACACCCCACTCTGCTGAAAGTCTGCGCTCCTTTCAGGAACACATAGTTAGCAAGAGATGAACTTATGGGGAGGATTTTTTTTTTTAAGCAGCATTGTAGGAGCCATGTCAGAAAAGCAATGTGCAACCAAGCTATTCTTTGACACACAGACACAGTCCAGAGGTGTGGACCCCAAAGTGGCGTCTAGACTGTGTATAGACTATGTGTGCTGGGTTAAGAAGGGAAAATGAGTTCTCATCTAGCTTCTGCCTCGTAAAAAAAAAAGGGGGGGGGGACTCTAGGGTGGCTGGCCTCAAATCAGTTTTCCTTATCCTCAAAGTGGCAGGGACATCTGCCTTGGGAGACCTTCGCGAAACAGTGAGATTGCAGACATCAGAAAAGGGAACCCTGTGCAGTCTAGAAGGTACCTCATCTAAGTACTTACCAACCAAAGAGGGAAAATATTTGAAAAATATGCTATTTGTTCTGAATATTTAGTTTCATTTCATTTTCTAACGTAATAGGATAAAATAATCATTGTGTATTGTTTGAGTGTATTGATTGCCTTGTATTAAGTATAGTAACCTAGAGAGGATTCAGCATCTACAGGGAGATATGTATAGGTCAGGTACAGGTGCCATGCCTTTTATAGGAGGGGTAAGAACATCCTTAGATGTCAACATCTGCAATGCCTTAGAATGAGTTCCTTGAGGACATTGAGGAATGCCTGCATGCAAAGATAAATATCCTTCCCCTCCCTCCTCCCGCCACTGTTTTAAATCTTGGCTGAAGGATTGGTTCATCTTTTACATGCAGTCCTATAACCACCTACATCTTATCTTCGTGGCTCTTCTCTCCTGGGCCTCAGGGATCTAGACCTTTGTCCCCTGTGTCAGAGGCCCCCTCACTCTATAACACAGCCTTTGTGGCCCTAATGGATAGAACCCAGCTATAGCCACATAGGTACAAAGCCCGGGTACAGTGCGGGGAGTTTTAGAGGTTTTCTACTTTAGTGCAACTGTGCACTAACTTCTGATAGACACATTACTGGCTCGGCCAGTGAATTACACCACAGTGAGTTTTAGCTTGCATTTCTAATCCACGGAGCTGCTAAGGCCAGTCTTCCCTCTGCCACGAGGGGAAGACTTTGCTTATTTAACTGTTTATGCAGGTTATTTCTATGTAGCTTAGGCTCGACTCAACTTGATAATCCTCTGGCATCTGTTCTTGAGTGCTGGGATTATAGCTGTGTGCTACTATGCCCCGCTTAATTAATTAATTAATTAATTTTTTTTTAATCAGTAAGAAGGGTTTATCCTATTTCACAAGTTAAACTTGCCTTGTCCTGCAAGTCTGTGGGTAATTTGAGAGTCCTTTTGTGTGTGTGCTTGTTAGTGTACAGGTGTGTGTACATGTGTGTGCACGCACACACACCTGTTATACACCTAGGAAGGTGGGGTCTGAGATGAAAACTCGTCCACCTCAGGTGTCATTTTCTGGGCGTTGTCTACCTTGTGTTTTGAGACAGAATCTCTCATTGGTTGGAACTCACCAACTAGGCTAGAATGTTTGGTTTGTCTCAGCAATGGGATTGCAGGCCGTATCATCACACACCTGGATTGTGTTTTTGTTGTTGTTGTTTTTAACACAGGCTCTGGGCATCAAACTCTGATCCTCATGCATGCAAGGCAAGTACTGTATTGACTGATTTATTCTCCCACCCTGCAAGAATCCTTTTTGGTGTGTCAGTAAATTCATCTCTCTCAATCTCAAGTTGATGATTCTCCTTTGATAGTCATAAGCTCTCTATGTGGAGTTACAGCTAGAACAATAGTCTCCCCCCACCAGATTCTTGTGGGCATTTGGTCAATAAGAACACACACACACAAACACACACACACACACACACACACACACACACACACACACACACACACCCTTATCATCTGGCCTTCTCATTAAGCTCTCAAGAAGATGGGGTAAGAACTCAGTCAAATGTCCAGACAAAACTCTGGTTGGTTACAGCTCAAGGCTTTTCTACCCAAGAACTTATTTATTTGTTTATTTATTCCACCTGTTTGAAAGTGGAGCAGTCAGGGAAGAGTTAAGTCTGGGCCAGAAGACGACAGAGAGTGTGGTTTCTGAACCGCCTTCCAGCACAGAGAGCAGCAAGCTCCTCTGAGGGTCTGCGGCTCGCCCTGTGTTTCCACGCACCTGGCACTTGTCTCTCCTGCAGTGCTGCGCAGAGAAACCACTGTGTGATCGAGGCTGAGTGTCAAAAGTCAGAGGTGGGCTGGCAGCTAGGGACCCTGAAAACTGTCTTCCTCGCCCCAACTCTTATACTCTCCAGACAGGGGAAGGTTGGACTGCACTCTCCTGAGCCAGCGGCACCAATTTCTCCCCAGTTCCGCTTTCAGAGGGATCATACCAGTAGTTGAAATTGGCCATGATGGAAATGGTCACACCAGAGAAGTTGGCACATGCTGTGAAACAAGGCATCCCTGTGCCCAGTACCTCAGCGCTCAGCCAGGCTTTCCTCTAACTGCTCCTGTTGCCTCTGAGGTCACACTATGAGGGAAGGAGCCCCCCACCCAGTCCCACAGTGGGGGCTCTCTGCTGGACCCTGGACTAGACACAAACCACACCCAAACACCTGTTTTCCCAGAGAGATCCTTTATTAGACGGGGAAGAGAAGTTAAAGTGGCTGCTTTCTGACTCAGCAGAAAACAGCAGCGGATGACCTTGCAGGGGTCATTTTTCCCCCCAGAGAGGGTTTCTCCGTAGCTTTTGGTTCCTGTCCTGGAACTAGCTCTTGTAGACCAGACTGGGCTCGAACTCACAGAGATCCGCCTGCCTCTGCCTCCTGAGTGCTGGGATTAAAGGCGTGCGCCACCACCACCCAGCTGCAGATGTAATTTTAAGAGGAAAAGAAGCTGAGGTCTGTGTGAGAACGGGCTAGGGTGTGGTGGTAAAGGAGCTGGGGGAGGGGGGTGAGGGAGAAGGGGAAGGGGCATTTTTCGTGGTGGATAAAGGACTGCCTCTGTGTAGAGAGGAGACAGACATGAACATAGGAAAATGGCGTTTATGAAGGTAAAAGGGAAAACCCTGTGTTAGGATGAGGTGTTTAATTTTAATTGGGCATATTAATTAGGTGAGCCAAAGGGGGCTTCTGATTGCTGGACCTTGATAGTCAGCCTCAGGAGGAAGAAGAGGCTAGATACTGGAATAGACCTCTGATGGCTAGCTTTAGGAATGTAATCTAATGGTTTTTAGCATGGCGGGGAAAGGGGGAAGGGCAAGGCCTGCCACAACCGAGTGGGCTAGTGTCCCTTCAGTGAGTGACCCTATTACCAGGCATGTGCTGATTAAAGATAAAGCCCTCCCCCACCATATGAAGTTCAAATTCTTTAATAACATGTTGTCATCTCCTGGGCTTGTTTCTCAGTGACCCTTCTCCCACTCTTATCCCCAGTCCAGTACGTCATTTTGTTTCTTTATCTTCTGGGTCATACTTTCCAGACTCCCAAAGTCCACTGGGCAGGTCCTGCTCAGGCTTTGTGTAGCAGAACACTTAGGGATGCTTTGGGGCCTGTATCATGCTGTGACAGGCGTGTGTGTATGTGTGTGTGTATATGTGTCTCTGTGTGTATGTATGTGTGTGTCTGTGTATATACATCTGTGTCTGTGTGTCTAAGTGTGTCTGTGCGTCTATGTGTGTGTGTCTGTATCTGTGTGTGTGTCTGTGTATGCTGTATCTGTATGTGTGTATCTGTGTGTGAATCTGTGTCTGTGTATATACGTCTGTGTCTGTGTGTCTATGTGTGTGTGTCTGTGTGTATGTCTGTGTGTGTCTGTGTATCTGTGCGTGAGTCTGTGTGTCTAAGTGTGTCTGTGTGTGTCTGTGTGTGTCTGTGTATCTGTGCGTGAGTCTGTGTGTATATGTCTATGACTACGTGTCTAAGTGTGTCTGTGTGTCTATGTGTGTGTCTGTGTGTATGTCTGTGTGTGTCTGTGTATCTGTGCGTGAGTCTGTGTGTATATGTCTATGTCTGTGTATCTAAGTGTGTCTGTGTGTCTGTGTCTGTGTGTGTCTGTGTATCTGTGCGTGAGTCTGTGTGTCTGTATCTTTGTGTGTGAATGTCTGTGTCTGTGTGTGTCACACATGCTAAATTCTCTCTTTTCTTTTCTGCTTGCCTCCATGTCATCAAGCCCTAAGGAGGGGGAAGAGGGAGAGGAGAGGAGGAAAGAAGATGAAAGAAAAGATGGTAAAAAAAAAAAAAAAAGAGTAGAAGGAGGGAAGGCGAGAAGGAAGGAGGAATGCCAGCCAAACAAGTAGATTGTGATTCTCAAACTTCATTATCCTTATTGCTATTATTATTTTGGTGTTTGTGCTTGTATGTCGCTGAGCATGTGTGTGCAGCTGTATGTGCTCATATGGGAACACCCATGTAGAAGCCAGAGGTCAACCTCAGATGCCATCCTATAGTACCCTTGGTATTTCTGAGGAAGGGTCTCTCACTGAACCTGGAGCTTGCTGACCAGGTTAGGCTGTGAGCCCCAGGGTCTTCCCATCTCTGCCTTCCCGGTGCTGGAACTTTAACTGTGTGTCTGGTATTGTATGTGGATTGAACTCAGATCCTCATGCTTGTGCTGCAAGCACCAACCGGGCTCTCTCCAGTTCCTGCGTGGCTTTAGGGGAGGTCTCATTCCACATCTCGCGCTTTTCCCTCCTCTCTCTGGGTGCTGGAATCACAGACAGGCATCACCGTGAGCGCTAGGGATTGTGGGAAGCAGCGGAACCCAGAGGTTAAACGGGAAGGAGATGAACCTGGTCAGCAGCAAGAACCAAGCATTGAGCTAATGGGGAGACCAGAGGTTCCCTTAACAGGAAAGTAAGGTGCTGTCTCTGCTGCTTTCCCTACCCTCCAGAGAGCCAGCCCAAGCCCGCTGACCCGTGGGGGAGGGGCAGGTGCTGGTAACAGAAGACTCCAAGTGGGTAATGGGTGTGGAGGTGGGGAGCTGAAAATGTGGTGGAGCCTCAAATGCTTTTTGAATTGCCCTGAATTATAGCTGCTAGTAATCACAGCCTTCTTGGTTCATTCCCTGAAAAGAAGGGAAGAGATTAACCAAATGACAGTCCAGGGGTCCTGGAGCTGTAGAACGCTGGCCCAGCAGGAACCCGGGGTCTGAAAGGACCAAAGTTAGTGTGTACAGCATGGAGCCCATGGGGCCCAGCCGTGCCCAGGAGCTCAAGAATGGCTCCCCAAGACTGCGAGGTCATTGCAATCAGCTAAGTGCCTGTGCCCAGCAGGCCCCACGATAGGAAAGGCCTGCCTTCCCCATTTTGTTGATGTGGAAACGGCCAGGGGAAGTGACTCAGAGACAGAGTGGAAACAAAGTATGTCTCTCGTGACATTCTGACTTCTGCTGGTCTGAGTGGCTGGCGCTTGGACTGTCTCCCGTGGGGTTTCCTTCCATGGAACATGCTTCTTCTGTGTTCTCAGGTCAGGCAGGGGAACTTGTGTGGGCAGAGCGGGAACTGGGGGTTGGGGAGGCTTTCCAGGAAGACAGATGGGCAGAAGAAGGCAAAGTTGGTTATGAAGGAAGTCTTTGCGCTGCAGAAACCGAGAGAGCTGTGGAGGCCACCTCTCTTATCACTGATCTGAATTTTGAAAATCGGGCCTTGCTGTTAAACTAGGTTTCCAGTTCTTTCTTAGGCTAATTTCCAGGGAGAGAAAGAGAGGGAGAGGGAGAGGGAGAGGGAGAGGGAGAGGGAGAGAGAGAGAGAGAGAGAGAGAGAGAGAGAGAGAGAGAGGGAGGGAATACATGTGCCAAGAACAGTATTGCAAAGCTTCTGATTCTTCAGAAAGATTGTGTAGATAGAAAACATTAGCTTTATATCCCAGTAGAGGAAACAGGGAGCTAGAAACATCACCTGGTTCAGATAGCATAACTGTAAGCTGCAGAGATCTCAGACCAAAATTACCAAAACATTACTGCTGGCATTTCATAAATGAATGACCACTATAAATTACAGGGGAGAATGTGTGATGTGAGAATTAGAGGCTATTTTTCAAACTTGAGTACATTAAACACCGGGAGTGGTAGCCAATTCCTGTGACCCCTGAACTCAGAATGCCAAGCAGGAGACTGTGCAGGTTTAAGGCTAGACTGGGCCATGTGTAAGTTCCAGGACATGCCTCAAACAAACAAAGAAACAAACAAAAGCATGGTAATACACACCCGTACTCCCAGATCTAGAGAGGTAGGGCTAGGAGGATCAAGACTCTGAGGTTGGAAGCTCCCTGATGGAGTTGGAGTCCCCAGCATCCTTGGGAAAAACTGAGCAAGGCTGTGTGTGTCTGTGATCACAGCATTGCGGGGGCAGAGACAAGTGTCCCAAGAGCTCACTAGACAGCTAACCTGTTTGACAATGTCCACCAGGCAGAGGACTTTCTTTCCCTGTGATTTGTGTCCCTTGATCCCTAAACCTTCCCTGGGCTGGGAACACAGAGCTTGGTTCTATGGCTAAGTCATCTGAAAGGAATTTAAATGCCACTTCAGTCCCGCCTCCTCTGGGCAGGTAGCTGGCTTGCCATTTGGGAAGAACATAATGGAGTTTCTTCCAGAAGATTATCAAGAACTCGGAGACTGCATAGCCCCTGGAGTACCCTTTGAAAGTTTGGACCAAAAAGTCCTTATGGCCAATCAAAATGTTTCCTGTTTTAATCTGGGCCCATTTCCTTGTGTTTGTTTTTCTTTGCCTGTGGTCTGGGCAGTTCTGGGGGCTTGGGAGGTGTGCTGAAGCCTAGGGTGGCTCGGAGCCAGAATTTCACTGGTGCCATGGTACAGACATGCCTTAGACAGCACTTGGAGGGCCGGGGACAGACCAGGACACAGGGTGGAGTGGTCACCAGGGCTAGGAGAGCCAAGAGGTCTGGAGAAAGGGTGGGACTTTGGCTCAAGAGCTGAGGGTCAGAGGACTTTGCCATCATTGAAAGCCAGAAACAGGCTAAGGCTACAGATGAGAAATTGGAGCCATCAGGAGAGGCTCAGCAAGTTTCATGGCCCGCGATGGGAGCCTCTGGCGGGATGTTCTCATCTTGTGCTGACTTGGAATTCAGGGATACACACTGGTAGCTTGAAATCAGCCATGGTGGGAATAGTTACACCATGGAGGGGGAGTAGATGGAAGACGAAAACTTTCCCCAGTAGAAGGAAAGCTTCAGGGAGAATGAACAAAATACAGAAATGGAGTAGTCACGTAAGAGTTTGGACTATCCCTATCTTGGCAAGGGACAGCCATGGGGCAGCTTCGTTTTGTGTCCTATTGTTAACAATGAGTTCTCATTACTTATCTTCCATCATCTTCTTGAGTCTTTTAGGAGGGACACAGGGTATTATTGTCTCCATGTTGGAGGTGGGGAAAAGTTAGGTTGTTTCATAGGATCTTGGAAATTGGGACAGGGACAGGGAGCAGGGGAGACTGGAGAGTCAAGGGTGAACCTCAGGCCATGAGGACTGGCTTCCCTAAATTATACCTTCCGGTCACTCTGCTTTGGAATAGTAATTCATTGTAGTTTGCTGTCTACTGAGGGGAGTCCAGGCTACAGTCGTGTGTTAAGAGAGATATGGGCACCGCCTTGTGGGTTGGGGTCTTTGGACTCAAATCCTAAGTTTTCCTTCTTGGTTCTCCTAGGCCCAGTAGAGACAATGTCTCACAGGGAGGCTCAGGATTGTTTCTGGGTTGGTAAATGCTGGCTGGCACATTTGTGCTTGTAGAGTTACTGTCACCCTTGGGGTGGTACTGCCTCTGTGAGTGCGTGTGTGCACATGTGTGTATGTGTGTGATGTTAGGGACTGAATCCAGATCCTTGAACATGCTGGACAAGAACTCCAGCCCTCAAGCTCACTTCTTAACAGGCATGAATTCTTGACCACCATCTTAAACCTTCTCAGATATTTTCCCACCTGTCAAATGGGCATCTTTGTTCCTGCCCATCTGTCAGGACTGGTAGGCAAAGTGTGTGTGTGTGTGTGTGTTAAGATTTTTCTAGAATCCATAGCCATTCTGGCAGTCCCTACTGCAAATGTATTTTCTCAGGGACAAAATGCAGAACTGAGAGACCCACAGGAGCCTAAAGGTAAAAGCAAATTGTGGGTGACCAGAATGACTTTGCTAAAATATTTCTGTCAGAGCTCCATAGGCCACAAGCCTGCTGGGCCAGGGGAAGCTGCTCAAGATCAGATAGCCACATCCTCTGGGCTTACAGGCAATGTATGACTTGCCAGCTGGTGTGGGTGCTGGTCGGTAAGAGGTAAACTATTCATATTTGGTCATGGTCAGGAAGGGGGACAAGATGTTCATTGAGCTAGACACTGTTTGGTCAAGTTGGGAGATGGGTGTGGTTCTCAGGTTCATCATGCTGTGGTTTCCTATTGGTATACTGTTTAAATATATTTATACTTGATTTTTAAGAGTAGTTTTAGGCTTACAGCTAAATTGCAGGAAGTATAAAGAATTCCCATAATGCTGCCCATTGCCACATGAGCAGCTTTTCCTGTGACCAGCATCTCACACCAAGATGGGATGGTCATTCCGGCCAGTGAAGATCTGCTGGTGCCGCTGTGGCCTTCTCTGCAGTTTAACGTCAGAGTTCACCCTTCACATGCCTCCTGTGAGAGAGACAGGTGGGGAAAGCCCCTTACCTGCCATTATGGAATCACAATGAATATTTCCATTGTCCTGGCATCCTCTGAGTTGTCTGTTCATCCCTCCCCCTCGACTCACGTCAGCAACTGCCAGTCTTAAAACTCTCTCCAGACTTTTCCTTTTCCACAATTGGAGCCACAGAGGATGTAGGTCGAGTCTTCTCCCACTTAAAAAACATATCTGTTTAGCAGGGTATGGGACCATCTTGGATCCCAGCACTTAGGAGGCTGAGGCAGGCAGATCTCTGCTAGTCTGAGGTCAGGTTGGCACGCATACTGAGACCCTGTCTCGAAGAAAAATAAAAAGACTTAAGGTTCTTCCATGTATCTCATGGTTTGACAACTCTTCTCTCTTTGTGTGCGTTTGTGTAGGTGTGCGTGCACATGTTCATATAAAGGAGGGTGGCACATGTGTGTGGGAGTATGTATGTACCAGTGTGCATGTGAATAGAGAGATTTGATCCTAACAATGGAGTATCATCTGCCTTCTTTAAAACGAGGTCTCTCATTGGCCTGGAACTCACCAAGTAGGCTAATCTGACTGGCCAGTAAACCCCAGGGATCTTCCGGCATATCCATTCATCTTGACTAGTTCCACACTTTGGCAATTACCGATGAGTGTAACATGAGAGCCTGCTTGTTGGGGTTTCTGTCCTGCCTGGTTCCCACAGTTGTTAGGTCCCAAGGAATCACACAGAAGGTCTACATAAGTTATAAAACTGATTAGCCCATTAGCTCAGGCTTCTTATTAATTCTTATAACTTATATTAACCCATTATTCTAGTATATGTTAGCCACATGGTTCAGCAGGAGAGGTCACATCCTGCTTCTTCAGTATCTGGACAGGACTGCAAGAAGAGCTTCCTTCTTCCCAGAATACTCCTGTTCTCATTGCCCCGCCTCTACTTCCTGTCTGGTTGTCCTGCCTATACTTCCTGCCTGGATACTGGCTGGTCAGCATTTATTTAAAATATAATTGACACTAGGATTTCTGTTTCTATTGGCTCATGCTGCTCTAACAAGACAGGCTGACTCCCAAACACAAAACGTTTGGGGGCTAAAAGGCAAGGTTGAGGTGCCAGCATGGTCAGGTTTGGGTGAGGCCCACTTCTTGGGTACACATGGTTGACCTCTTGCTGTGGCAGAAAGAGGGTGACAAAGCTCCCTCAGGTTCCTTTTGAAAGAACCCTAATCCTACTCACTGGGGCTCGACAGCCCAACATTCCTACCTCCTTATAACAGCATCTTGGGGGTTAGAATCTGAGCATATGAACATAAAAGTTGTTGCAAGCATTCAATGCTCTGCAGGTAAGGTCAGGTCCCTGGGGTCGAATGTAATAGGTCACTCCACTTCCCCGCTCAGATGCCAGTCTCAGAATCTTCCTCGTGACAGCCTTGAACAAATTACAAATTACAACATACAAATAGATGTCTGTCAGACATAACAGACCCTGCAGCCGGCAGGCCAGCACTACTTGTTGAATTCTATGCAGTTGTTTCGTTGCATTCCCGACTAGGACTATGCTGTTTAGGGACAAAGCATGTTCCTCTTCTCAGTCCTAAAGCAGCGTTGCCAGCATCCCTTCTGGATCCCCTCAGGCCTTGCCTCTTCAGTGTTCCCCCTCATCTGCAGCTGCCAGCTCTGCACCATTGCAGAAAGGTCTTCTGACCTCTCCCTTGTGCAGAACTGACTGGAAATGCCGGGGACACTGAGCGTGAGAAGTGGGAATAGATGCTCCCAGATACCCCTCTTTCCGAGTGAGATATGTTCCATTGGGGCCCTCCAGTTCCGAGCAGGTTGAAATTGGACTTCCTCAAAGGCACCCTCAGTGCCCATCTTTGTCTGTCCCCCTTCCATATGACATTGTTATCATATTTCCAGGGGTGCTTCCTGCAGAAAACCCTCAGATAACCTCTGGATTCCTTCTAGATCAAGGAGAATTCAGAAAGATTGATAGCAGAGCAGGACACTAGGGTCCAGAATGCATAGATAGAAAAGGGTGTGCAAATACAGATAGACACCTAGAACACAGACACAAGTTCTCCTCTCTGTCAGTATCATCCCAAGCTGTAGCTGCCCTTGTGAGCACTGCGCCTTCTGCTCCCCGTTTCTGCCTGCCCTGACCTAAGAGGCATGTCTTGTTTCTTTCCACATCCTATGCCACCTCCTTTGTCCCTTCCTAAATGAATCTCTTTATTGTTGTTGTTGTCGTGTGTGTGAATGTTATAGGTACACTTTTGTGGGGGTCTGTACACATGTACATGTGGGGTATGTGTATGTGTGCGCACAAGTAGAGGTCAGAGGTAAACTTCGAATGTCTTCCTCGTTCACTCTCCATCTTATTCCTGGAGACAAGCTCTCTTGTTGAATGAAGAGCTCGTGGTTCAACTAGACTGGCCAGCAAGCTCCAGGGCCCAGCCTGCTTCTCTCCTGCTGCCCCCAGTGCTGGGGTTATGGGAGCGCACTACCATGCCTGGCTTTTACGAGGGTGCTGGGACTCTTAACTCAGGCACTCATCTTTGCACAGAAACCATCTGATTGACGGAGTCACCTTCCCAGTCTCTTATTTTGTTTTAAAGGTATAGTTCCTTAGCATTAATGACTGATCAACTTTTCCCTGGTACCAGGCTCAATATAAATAAATAAATAACCATAGGCCATGTTCTGCTTCTAAAACACTCGATTCTGTATTTGTAATACTGCCAGCTCTATTGTGTGTGTCCCCCCACCCCGCCCCCTGCCCCCATTCCTGGTCTAGGCAATTCCCCCTAAAGCCACACTCATGTGAGAAGGGGCACCTTTTGTCTCTGCATCTCAGTACTAGGGCCTAGCTCATTCTGGAACATGCTGGATGTCGTTTGTTTTGAGACAAGTCTCTGTAGCCCAGGCTGGCCTCACATTTATGGCAATCTCTCTTCTCCGGCCGGCTCCCCAAATGCCAGAATGACAGGTGGGAACCATCATGCCCAACTTCAGAGTGATTGTTTGAGAAAAATTTTGGAAATTAAGAACACCAAGTCCTGATCACAGATGCACTCGTTGCCGGCACTGGGGACAGAGCTTGGGAGTATGTAGGGGACCTCTGGACGAGCCTCAGCGAATGTCGCCGATGCAGTTACAACTTTCTTCCCTTGCTTTAAAATCTCACTGATGTCATTTTTATCGTGTGTGTGTGTAGTCATGCGCATGTGCATATGCAGGCGCGCATGTCAGAGTACGACCGCTTTCTGGAGTCAGTTCTCTCATGCCGCCTTGTGGGACTGAGGATGGAGCATGTGGCACGGCTTCCGATAAGCAGAGTAAGTCCTTGATAGTTCTGTGGCCTGCAGAGGCTAGGGTCAGCACAGCTGAGATTTGGGGTGAGTTACTGTTTAGAAGGATTCTTACACTTTACAAGGGTTCGTAGTTTACTTCTGTGTCAAGCCAGGCTGTTGTCACTACTGGCTGCATCACGCAGAAGCCCAGGCTAGCCCCATCGGTCATGCAAAACAACTTTCCACACCAAACAGTGGGGAGTGGGGGCTTCCCCCCTTGCCGGACCTTCCTGTGATGCTGAATACTCTACATGATGAGTTTCTATGAGATCCAAGCATCCTACATGAAAATCCTTACTTGTATTAAGGTTGTGGGCAGACCAGCCAGCTAATAGCCTGGTCGTGATCTGGGCACTCTGCCATCTTCTTTGTTCAATCCATTGGGGCCACCTAGTCCCAAGTTCTGTTTCTTCTCAGATTTTCCTCCCCGCTCCTGTTCCCCCCCTCCCATTTGTCAGTGTCTCCCTCCCTACCTTTTCTGCTCTGCTGTGTCATGCTGCAGCCGCCTCCTCCGACAGCTGCTGCATGTGCTAAGTGTAGGCCTCTTGCCTGGCAGCCAGTGTCAGAGGAGAACAGGGCGGGAGACAGGTCCCCTAGAAGACAGAGCCTCGAGTCTGGACTTTATACCTGGATATTTGGCAACTGACTCCTCCACCCCACAGCCTCCCCAGTCGAGGCAGCCGGGGGCCTTTTCAGGGAATTTTCAGGACCAAGAGAACAGGCTGTTGCCTCGGTCATGGAGCTTAGGGGTGTGCCAGCCTGGGGGATGAGGCCTGTGGCTTTTAGGAGCTCACTCTGGGGCTGTCTCTGCTGTCTCTGCAGGACTGCAATGTGCCGGCCCTAGCTGCTGCCTGAGAGGATGTCCGGGGTGTCTGAGCCCCTGAGCCGAGTAAAAGTGGGCACGTTACGCCGGCCCGAGGGCCCCCCGGAGCCCATGGTGGTGGTCCCAGTCGATGTCGAGAAGGAGGACGTGCGCATCCTCAAGGTCTGCTTCTACAGCAACAGCTTCAATCCAGGCAAGAACTTCAAGCTGGTCAAATGTACAGTGCAGACGGAGATCCAGGTAAGTGTGGAGGATGCTCTTTCCTGAGCTAGTCTGGCCCTCCTACGTCCTGGGCAGGGAAGCAGTCCTTCTTGAGCCCAGAGGGCGGCTCTTCTAGCTCTCTCTAGGCAGGGGGCAGGTTGGCACCAGGAGAGATGTTTTCAGCTTGCTGTGCCAGCCTCCTCCAGCTGTGCAGGATCACAATGTCCTGGCTGATTTTATCCTGTATTTATTGAGCACTTACTGTATGAGTCTGTCTTGTCGGTCTCTCAACATACGTGATATATGCCTGTAGTCCAGAAGAGGGCACCAGACCTCATTACAGATGGTTGTGAGCCACCATGTAGTTGCTGGGAATTGAACTCAGGACCTTTGGAAGAGCAGGCAATGCTCTTAACTGCTGAGCCATCTCTCCAGTCCCCTCCTCCCATGGTTTCTGATGAGAAAGTGTGAGCCCGTTCGAGAGGAAGCCCTGCCCACCTTACAGGAGGGACTTTTCCTCCCTCCTCGTCTGACACTAGAGTCTCGCTCGAGGGAGGTACCATTTCTGTACATAGCTGATGCCAGCCACTGCTAGCTCAACTCATCTGTTTACCATCCAAAAGTTAACATGATTTCCAAGGGGAGGAAATGGTGGACGGTGGCGAGAAGGCTGTCTCAGTGAATAAGCGGGCTTCACACGCAGCATGAGATATATTTATAGATGTCCAAAGGAAAGGTGGCCACAGTAATGGGAGGTGTAGAACACTCACCTGGGCAATCTGGAGGTGGGCAGGAGCTAGGGAGTGGCATAGAGTTGCTGTTGGCTTGGTTTCTAGGCAGGGTCTCACTGCATAGCCCAGGCTGGCTTCACACTCACTCCGTAGCCCAGACTAATCTTGAACTCAGGATCCCTGTGCCTCAGCCTCTCAAGTGCTGGTTTTACAAATGTACAGGATCCACACATAGTTCTGAAGCAGGGCAGTTCTTCCTGGGGGTTGTGTGATGGCTCTGCAGGTACTTATTTTTTTTATTGATTTTTTATTGGGTTCTACATTTTTCTCTGCTCCCCTCCCTGCCTCTCCCTTCCCCCTTCAACCCTCCCCCAAGGTCCCCATGCTTCCAATTTACTCAGGAGATCTTGTCTTTTTCTACTTCCCTTGTAGATTAGATCTATGTAAGTCTCTCTTTGTTGTCTAAGTTCTCTGGGATTGTGGTTTGTAAGCTGGCTTTCTCTGCTTTATGTTTAAAAAACCACCTATGAGTGAGTACATGTGATAATTGTCTTTCTGGGTCTGGGTTATGTCACTCAAAATAATGTTTTCTAGCTCCATCCATTTTCTTGAAAAATTCAAGTGTCGTTATTTTTTCTGCTGTGTAGTATTCCATTGTGTAAATGTACTACAGTTTCCTCATCCATTCTTTGGTCGAGGGGCATGTAGGTTGTTTCCAGGTTCTGACTATGACAACAAAGCTGCTATGAACATGTTGAGCACATGTCCTTGTGGCATGGTTGAGCATCCTTTGGGTATATACCTCAAAGTGGTATTACTGGGTCTTGAGGAACGTTGTTTCCTAATTTTCTGAGACTAGAGTCTCAGTTAGATTCGCCACACTGAATCCAAAGGGGTTGTACCAGCTTGTATTCCCACCAGCAATGCAGAAGTGTTTCCTTTTCCCAACAACCTCTCCAGCATAAGTTTTCATCAGTGTTTTTGATCTTGGCCATTCTTACAGGTGTAAGATGGAATCTCAGAGTTGTTTTGATTTGCATTTCTCTAATGACTAAGAATATTGAACATTTCCTTAAGATAAGATCTGCAGGTATTTAAGGTCAGAGTGTACAGCAGGCCTATGGGAAGGGCAGTAGACCCAAGCACAAGAAGAGCTAAGAGTGTCTGAAGGGGCACAGGGACAGTGGGGATAATTCTCTTCTGGGAACTTATACTCAAGCCTTTTGACTTTTTCTGCTCAAAATGCTTTCTATGGGTAAAACATCACCTTCTAATGTCATTTTGTCATTACAATCTGTGACTTTAAAGCCCCTTGGCCTTCAGTCAAGTGAAGCTCTATCTGGGTTGCTTGTGTGGGCTTGGACCTGAGTACTTAATGAATCTGTGTGCAGATTCTCCCAATGGGAGCCTGCCCAGCTTTTGCTCCACTGGAAGGACTAGAGATGATAGCTGAAAAGTACCTAGCACATAGTAGGTCCCAGAACCAGAACTGTTGGTCATATGATAGGTGAGGAATATCTAGCGCATAGTAGGTCCCAGAACTAGAACTGTTGGTTGTATGATAAGTGAGGAATACCTAGCACATAGTAGGTCCCTGGACCCAGAACTGTTGTTTATATGATAGGTGAGGAGTACCTAGCACATAGTAGGTCCCTGGACCCAGAACTGTTGGTTATATGATAGATGAGAAGTATCTAGCACATAGTAGGTCCCTGGAAGCAGGACTGTTGGTTGTCTGTCCTGTCATTGCCCTGCACAGCTATGTCTGAGAGCTGCTAATTTCCGAGAGGGGGGGAAACATCTGTTTTTTATTTATCCACTCATATGTCTTATTTTCAAATTGAGACAATGACTACATTTGCACTATAAAACAGCACATGGTGTTCTGCAAGGAGTATGCCCCAGGGTTGGGGGTGTGGCATAAGAGATTACTTACCTGGCATAAGAGATACTGGTTTCTATCTCTAGTACTACAAAATGAAGGAGGAAAGAAGGAAGGGAAGGAGAAAGGAAAGGAGGGAGGGAGGGAGGGAGGGAGGGAGGGAGGGATGAAGAGAGGTAAGAATGGGAGGGAAGGAAGGAGGGAAGAAAGAGGAAAAAGGGGATAGAAGCAGGTGGGCTTGGAGAAGAGATTTATGCTCAAAGATGCTTGGGAAATGCTTGGTTAGACAATGTCCAGGACTGGATTGTGGCTCAGCGGTAGGGCATTTTCCTATAACAGGGAGACCCTGGGTCCTATCCTGAGAGCATACCCACCCCCAGCCCTACCCTGCACATCACAAGCACGTTCTTCTACAAGCAAGACTTCTCAGAACCCTCAGTGGGCTGTTTTGCCTGATGAATTACAAAGACAGGGCTACAATGTGGCATTTTTCATTTGCCTAAAGAAATCCTCTTTTTGAATGTAGGGCCTGTTAATTTTGTGGCAAGCCTAACGCATGTTTTCCCCACACTGTGACCCCGAAACTCTGTACCAGAGCAGAAGAGACTGAGAGAGGAAGAGTTGTGGGAGATGGGCTGTGGGGGCGGGTAGCTACAGTGGGAGGGAAACGTGGACTTGGACGAACAGAGTGTTCTTAGGAACAGATAAGTCAATAGATATGTGGCCATCAGGAAGGTGAAGTCAACAGAAACTGATCACTAATTAAATGTGGGGAGGGAATGAAAGGAAGGAGACAGATGACTCAGACTCTGGCTTGGGCAGCAGAATGCTGGCATCATGTGCTGGGATGAGAGAGGAAGCACATCCTCAGATTTCAGCCTCGTGTGCTGTGTTTGGAATCCCGAGATTTCAGCCTCGTGTGCTGTGTTTGGAATCCCGAGATTTCAGCCTCGTGTGCTGTATTTGGAATCCTGAAATTTCAGCCTCGTGTGCTGTGTTTGGAATCCTTTGGAAACACCCCCATGGAGGAAGGCGGGCCTGCAGCTCAGAAAGACAGCACCTAGACAAGAGGATCTGGGTACCGCCACGCAATGGGTGGCGTTCCAGAACACCATCTGTGAAGAATGAGCCAAGCAGGAGAAGGGTTCCAGTTAGGGTTCCAGAAGCCAGATTTCAAAGAGCTGAGGGAGAAAGGGTGGCAAAGAAAAGAGAAATCAACAGAGGCCGAGGGAGCCCAGGACAGGAGTAGTTGGCAGTGTGGGATGATACTAAAGAAAGTCTTCAGATAAAGCCAATAATAGACTCACTGTCTTCAGGACTGCATGTCATTGATGACAATTTTTTTCTGGGCAGTTTCAGCACAGGAGGCCTTTGGCACACGGAGAGAGAATTAGCCAATATGGCAGAGCACTTCTGAACATGAAAGGAAGGAAAGAGGGAAGACAGTAACACCGTTACCAGCAAAGGGTTATCACACAGTCTTAAACTGAGAAGGCGCATGGCAGGTTTGAGGCCCCGAGTGCCCCCAAATGGACAGTTAAACCCATGTTAATAACTTTATTTTAACCCCATCTCGTGGGAAACATTGATATAATGTATGATGTGAAATTACTATTTTAAAGGCCGATGTAGGTTACAGGGTGGAGATGGGAGGGAGGCAAGTAGGGCTGTAGGCAGAGGTCTGGGGAGAGATGGTAAGGGCATCGCCATGGATATGATAATACTGATGATGGTAGGGATGATGGCAGTGGTGGTGGGGTGGTGATGGTGATGATGGTGATGGTGATGATGGTTGTGATGGGGTATTGATATTGGCGATGGTGGTAGTAGTGATGATGGTGCTGATGATGGTAGTAGTATTGGTGATGATGGGGTGGTGGTCCTGGTAATGGTGGTGGTGGTGGTGATAGTCAAAATGGTGTTAGCAGGGATCGTGGTGACAGTGGTAACAATAGTAGTGATAGCAGTGACTGTGATGGTGATGATGGCGATGAAAATGGTGGTGGCATTGGTAGCGGTGATGAATGCAATAATAGAAGAATTTTCGTTTGATAGAAGCCAACCCCCACACACATGTTATCTCACTGACTTCTCCAAAGGCCCCTCTGAAGCACATACTGTTATTATCGCAACTTTCTATTTAAGGCAACTCGGCGCAGAGGAGTTAAGCAAATTGTTAGCTAAGTGGTGGGTTTTGTTTTCAAACCCAGATAATCCACCTCCAGAGTGCACACTCTTAACCAGTTCAGTCTACAGAAAGAACGGACTGCAACTCAGAAAACAGAGGGGTTGGAAGGGAGAGGCTCCAGCGATGGATCAGAAATGCAAGACCACGGAGGAAACATGAAGAGCTGCAGCCAGCCTCAGGTAGACAAGACTCCATTCCCTGAGATCAACACTGGAGGAAACGGGCTGGGGAGCGGGGCATCCTCCACCCAGTTTTGTCTCTTTGAGTGTAGTTGAGGGGCCTTCCTAGTTTCAAGTGGCAACAGTGAAAACGCCATTGGTAGCTGATTCTGGAAAGCGCTTGGTAAAGAATTTGGACTGGTCAGGCTGTAGATGGTAACTGAATGGAACCCTGACTGTGGATCAGAACACACAGAAAAGCATCCTGCATATTCTCTCTTTCATCCCACAAATATTGTTGGGTGCCTCCAGTGCCTGGCACCTGCACATGGAACACTGGCACTCTCCAAACCTGGGTGAATTCCCTGTTCTTGTAGGGCTTCCCGACCAAGGCTATGATATTGACTCATGCCCATGAATGAATCTTTAAAACACAATGCAAAAGTGGTTTGATAGATAGAAACAGAACCTGGGCAAGCGTGCAATGCAGAAGACCACCTTGATCCAGGTACCAAGGACCAATTTTGCTCAGTGCCTAATTGAGTACATAGTCCCTGGGGATAGGGCCCAGGCCCAGCATCCTTGCCTTGGATTCTCCTGAAGTTACTGGTCTCTTCCTCCCCTGATTTCTAGCCCTATGCTCTCCTCCACCGTTATGTGGTCTTCAGAGAATTTTTCTGTTTCACTCTATGTCTCGTCACCATCCTCCCAGTGCTCAAAATGCTGCCAGCCCTTTCCAACTTGCCAAGCACATCTTCCTCTGTAAGAGCAGTGCCGCAGCTCCAACCTCTCTCTTAGCTGTGTGTGATGCAGCAGACGCAGCAGAGACTTGCTCCGCACAATGCAAGTTGGTATTGTGGTTCCACAGGATACATACTGCAGCAGACTACAAATTTAAAGTTTTTTTTTAAATTTTATTTATATTTTACATACATTGGAGTTTTGCCTGCACCTTTGTGAGAGGGAGTCGGATCCGCTGGAACTGGAGTCACAGCTGTGAGCTGCCATTTGGGTGCTGAGAATTGAACCCCGGTCCTGTGGGAGAATAGTCAGTGCTCTTACCTACTGGGCCATCTCCAGCCCCAGCGATTGCAAGTTTTTAATCTAGATTCTCATCTTCCTTCTGTATAAATGTGAATGCCTCACCACCTTCTCTCTGTGCGGAAACAAAGCTATGGCAAAGCAGGCGTGGCAGGGCTTATCTATGATTCCAGCTCTCCAGAGGCAGAGGCAAAAGGATGGTGAGTTCCAGGCCAGCCTGGGCTACACAGTGAGACCCTATCTTTAGAACAGAACAGGTCTGAAAATAATCACCGGTCTTGGTGCCTGGTCTTCGCAGAGAGGAGGCAGCTAAAAAGACCGTCAGTGCTTGGATGAGAAGTGTGTTCTACCCTTCCCCCAAAGGGAATCCTCACTTCCCTTTGCTTTGGTAGTCACAGAAAATTGTGTTCATTGGGAGCTGACTCTCTGTGGCAGGTGGAGGCCATGGAGGCTTATGTCATTGTATTTCCCTTTAATGTAATAATTTGCCAGTCTGGGAAAGGGATTAAGACAACACCTTGCAAACGAGTAGCAAGGATGTCAGCTGCTGGGAACCTTTTTTCTCTCTTCCCTCTCGTACTCCTTGCCTTTCATTCTTCTGTTACCCCATCTCCAACTCATCTGCAGGTGGGGTGACGTTAGGCCCTGGGTTGTATCTCAGTGTGTATGCACAGTTCAGGATTGATTAGCAGTGTCCTGCTAATGCCAATCCAACCATGAACTAGAGGATAAATTTTACGATCACCCAGATATAAAGTGTCACATTCCTCTCTGATCAGCACACTGAAGAGCTAGCTCAACCTGTCTACTCCTTCTGGCTGACTCCTGCTGATCCATTCTGTGCCCAGCTCTGCCCATCCTTTGATCTTCTTCTCATGTGGGAATGTCTTAAGGAAAGGGTAGGCTTGTGCCTGGGATACCATGTATCTCAAGAATCACCAGAGCCCATGTGTTGATATAATGTATCTCAAGAGTTACCAGAGCCTGGCACCATCTCCATCCTAGATCTGTTTTTCAGCCCCTCCCAGGTACAAGTAAGTGGTCAAAATTTATTTCTATCAGGTGTAGCATCTGATTACTGTAATCTCAGCATTTGGAAAGCTGAGGCAGGAGGATTGTTGTGAATTTGATACCAGCCTGAGCTACTTAAGTTCTGGGCTAACCAGGGCTACAAAGCTAAACTCTGTCTTAAAGGGGAGCAGGGCTGGAGAGATGGTGCAGTAGTTAGAGCGCTTCTTCGTGCAGGGGATCAGGTTCTATTCTCAGAACCCACATGGTGCCTCACAAATCTGCAACACAACTTGTAAGGAATCTGGCTCCTTCTTCTGCCTCTGTGAGCACCAGCCACTCCTGTGGTGCACATCCATGTATTCAAGACAAGCACTCAGACCACATAAAACAAATACATCTTTAAAAAAAATTCAAAAAGAGAGAAGGAAAGAATTCATCTCGGTTTTGTCTTGAACCAGAGCTTTCTGGACCCTTCCCCACCCTGTCCAGATGTATCCTTTCCACCCACAGTGAGCTCTCCAGGTGGCAGGGGTTCTTTGGGTGCTGCTTGCCTGGCAGGTAAGAAGGGCAGAGTCAGTTCCCCAAAGCAGCCTGCTCTGCACCCACTTCTGCTCACTACCATCACCTGTGAACCCCCACAAGCCTCCCAGAATCCCCAGAAAGAGGAGATTCAGGTATTTTGACACACAGTCCTGCTCTATACTTATGAAGACACTTATCCCAGGGGCTTCACGTTTAGACCTGTTACCTAACTAAACACAGGGTGTTATGGGTGAATGTTTACACATCCCTTGTTGCATATCTTTAAGATCTAATCCCTAATATGATCGATATGAAGGCAAGAGCCTTTAGGAAATGCTAGCACTGAGCATATACTTTTGTTGTCTGATAAGGCCTCTCTTGGGTATATTCCCAAGAGTGGTATTGCTGGGTCCAGGGGTAGGTTGATCCCGAATTTCCTGAGAAACCTCCACACTGCTTTCCAAAGTGGTTGCACAAGTTTGCATTCCCACCAGCAATGGATGAGTGTACCCCTTTCTCCACAACCTCTCCAGCAAAGGCTATCATTGGTGTTTTTTTATTTTTGCCATTCTGACAGGTGTAAGATGGTATCTTAAAGTTGTCTTGATTTGCATTTCCCTGATCGATAAGGAAGTTGAGCATGACCTTAGGTGTCTTTTGGCCATTTGAATTTCTTCTGTTGAGAGATCTCTATTCAGCTCAATGCCCCATTTTATAATTGGGTTGATTAGCCTTTTACGGTCTAGTTTCTTGAGTTCTTTATATATTTTGGAGATCAGACCTTTGTCAATTGCGGGGTTGGTGAAGATCTTCTCCCAGTCAGTGGGTTGCCTTTCTGTCTTAGCAACAGTGTCCTTTTCTTTACAGAAGCTTCTCAGTCTCAGTAGGTCCCATTTATTCAATGAGGCCCTTACTGTCTGTGCTGCTGGGGTTATACGTAGGAAGTGGTCTCCTGTGCCCACGTGTTGTAGAGTACTTCCCACTTTCTCTTCTATCAGGTTCAGTGTGTTTGGACGGATATTGAGGTCTTTAATCCACTTGGACTTGAGTTTTGTGCATGGTGATAGACATGGGTCTATTTTCATTCTTCTACAGATTGACATCCAGTTTTGCCAGCACAATTTGTTGAAGATGCTCTCTTTTTTCCATTGTATACTTTTAGCTCCTTTATCGAAAATCAGGTGTTCATAGGTTTGTGGGTTAAAGTCGGGGTCTTCTATTCGATTCCATTGGTCGACTTCTCTGGTTTTATGCCAGTACCAAACTGTTTTCAATACTGTAGCTCTGTAATAATATATGCTCTACTATATGCTCTACTATGTTCATGGCAGCATTGTTTGTAATAGCCAGAACCTGGAAACAACCTAGATGCCCTTCAATTGAAGAATGGATGAAGAAAGTATGGAATATATACATATTAGAGTACTACTCAGCAGTAAAAAACAAGGACTTCTTGAAGTTTGCAGGCAAATGGATGGAAATAGAAAACACTATCCTGAGTGAGTTAAGCCAGACCCAAAAAGAGGAACATGGGATGTACTCACTCATATTTGGTTTCTAGCCATAAATAAAGGACACTGAGCCTATAATTCGTGATCTTAGAGAAGCTAAATAAGAAGGAGAACCCAAAGAAAAACATATAGGCATCCTCCTGAATATTAAACTTCATCAGGAAATGAAAGGAGACAGAGACAGAGACCCACATTGGAGCACCGGACTGAAATCTCAAGGTCCAAATCATGAGCAGAAGGACAGAGAGCACGAGCAAGGAACTCAGGACCGCGAGGGGTACACCCACACACTGAGACAATGGGGATGTTCTATCGGGAACTCACCAAGGCCAGCTGGCCTGGGTCTGAAAAAAGCCCGGGATAAAACTGGTCTCGCTGAACATAGCGGACAAGGAGGACTACTGAGGACTCAAGAACAATGGCAATGGGTTTTTGATCCTACTGCTCCTATTGGTTTTGTGGGAGCCTAGGCAGTTTGGATGCTCACCTTACTAGACCTGGATGGAGGTGGGTGGTCCTCGGACTTCCCACAGGGCAGGGAACCCTGATTGCTCTTTGGGCTGACGAGGGAGGGGGACTTGATCGGGGGAGGGGGAGGGAAATGGGAGGCGGCGGTGGGGAAGAGACAGAAATCTTTAATAAATAAATAAATTAATTTAAAAAAATGCTAGCACTGAATGTTGTATGTGTCTCCAAAATGCCTATCCTGAAACCTAATGCTTAATCTGACAACATGGAACGGAGAGGCCTCTGGGAAGATGGTTAAATCATGAATGGCATTAGAAGTGCTTAAGAAGAAGTTGAGGGCTGAGTGACCTGGTTCAGCAGTGAAGGTTGCAAACTGATCTTGCTGAAGATTAAAGTTTGGTTCCTAGCATCCATATCAGGTGATTCACAACTGCCTATACTCCAGTCCCAGAGTATCTGACAACCTCTTCTGGCCTCCACGGGCAATATACTTAGGTACACATCTCATCCTCCCATAATTAAAAATAAAACTTTAAACACCATTTAAAAAAGATATTGAAGAGACCACTCTGCTGTGTGAAGACTGAGCACAGGCGCCATCTTGACTGAGGTTCTTGTTGCCTAAGCGTTCCTCTCTTCCCTTCTTCAGAGGCTACAAGGGCAATGCCTTAAGGTTGGAGGCATGGCAGGAAGAAGGAAGAAGCTATTCCTGAGAGAAGGCTTGGCCCACATCAGGCTAGTCCCCCACATAAGAGCAGCCCATGAAACATGCAGGAAAGAGCCAGTCAGGAAACCACAGAACAGTACCACACTGCGACATAAAAGGAGTCACATTCATACACACTTCCTCTTTCTCTGTGCCCCTTCTCATTTCCTGTGTGTGTTACCAGCTCCTTGCACATGCGGGCACTCACTACAGTGAGGACAAAGAAGATGGGAGGCCTGATGGGTAGAGACCAGCTAGAACTCATCTGTGTGCATAGACTCATGACGTCTGCAAATGAAGAGTCAGGTGTCTGTGCGGCTGTACTATTTTTGATCTGATGGTTTCATGGTTGAATACCCTCCTTTGAGCTCTTATCACCTTGGAATGAATGCTTTCGGAGTGATAAGTTATGCAAACTATAGTATTTTGCTCTGCAGTAACTCTGAAAATTAGCTGTTGTACGAACCAAGGACTCGGAACTTACATAGCTGCTGTCTTTGTTTCCTAACCCTGACTTCACAGATTACTAGAAACCAATGATTAAAATGACAGAAATGGTTCTCTCGTAGCTCTAAAGGCTGGAAGTCCCAAGGGCAGGTGTCAGAGCCTCATGTCCTCTTCTCTTCCAGTGTCTGATGACTCTTGGTATGGTGGCATCTCCCCCATCCCACCTCTCTAGGCCTACTGCCCTCTCTTTCATAGCTTTTATAACATACACTTGGTTAAGAGACACACAGAGAGTCCAGAATGACTGTTCACTGAGTTGCTTAACTTCATTATATCTACATAGACCGCTTTTTTCAAATGCGATCTAAGTTTGAGAACATGGGCATGTCTTCCTGGAATGTTCAATGCCCTATTAGCCATCTGTCTGGATCACTGGTGTTCCATTCAGGCATGTGCAGCGAAGGCACACAGATGTTCAGAGATTAATATAAGCACGTTTCCTATACATATGATCTTGATACTCAGCTTGTGATGCTGAGTTCAGAGGTACCCAAATTTTCAATGTGGTTTACAGTCTTCCATAATGTTCTCCTGCTCACCTGCCTACTTTCCATCTTCACGGGGTGTCCAGATCTTAGGCAGATACTCAAAGCTCATCGTCATCTCTTGAATCTCTTCTTCTAGAAACTAGTTAGACTTCTACTGTGCCATTGTCACCGTGACTAGGACATGAAACTTGGATGTCAGTGGGGATGTGGCCATCGGTGTTAAACAGCCACATATAGCAAACAGTCGTTTGCCCTTTTCTAGTTGGGTTCCTATTGTTATGATGAAACACCACGAGCAAAAGCAAGTTGAAAAGGAAAAGAGTTTATTTGGCTAATACTTTCATTCACATCCTAGTCCATCACCAAAGGAAGTCAGGGCAGGAACTCACACAGGACGGAAACCTGGAGGCAGGAGCAGATGCAGAGGCTGTGGAGGGGAGCTGCTTACTGGTTTGCTCCTCATAGCTTGCTCAGTCTGCTTTCTTATAGAATCCAGGACCGCTAGCCCAGGGATGGCCCCACCCTTCATGGTTTGGGCCCTCCCACATCAATCACTAATTTAACCATGCTCTACAGACTTGCCTACAGTCCAATTTTATGGAGGATATTCTCTGAATTTAATCTCCTTCCTTTCCGATGACTCTAGCTTGTGTCAAGTTGACATAGAACTAGCCAGCATGAACTCCAAATGTCAACTATTGACACTCACTGATACAGATCATCAAGCACTATAGCAAAAGTGAACACTCTAGGGACATCCTCCATAGCAAATAGCTCTCTTCAAGCCTTAATTCTGACCCATCACCCGGGCCAACTTCACAATCAATTATAAAATCATAACTTTAAAAAATATCTTAGTAGGGGGAACAATTTTTTTTTGTAAAAAAAATATATATTAACCTGCCTGGTACTTTCCTGTCTGTCTTTTCTTATTCTTTCTTCCTCCTGAAGCTCATCTCAGCGTTAAGAGCTCTTCCTTGTGACATATTAACAAATCAGAAGTTGAATAGACTGGGTCTATATTTAACAGAGTGTTTTTATTTTTGAAGACAACCCTTATGTTCTAAGTCAATTAAAGAAAAGATAAGTCTCTTGTTACTGCCTCCGCCTTTTAACTCTTTTTTCTTGGCGTTCTACCTTCGTCTCCATGTAGAACAAAAGAGAAAAGGAAGACACTGCAGTATTGAGCTTGAGTCTTAGGCCCTAAAACTCTTCCAGGACTTTGCTCCGAGCAGAATGAAGTCATTTTCCTGTGCACTCTTTCTTGCAGAGGGCAGGTGTAGCCAGATCAACTCTGGGTGTGGCTTAATCATCCTGGGGCTGATTTTATTATCCATCATCTTCCTTCTGTCTGTGCTAACATCCACACCTGCTCATGCTATCATTGCTTGCTGTCCCGTTATGGTAATTACTATGTACTGGGTGCCTAATTTATCCTAAGCATTGTCTGAGATCTTTATGTACCTGGAATTGACACAAGGCAGGCCACATGTCAGAAATATTAGTCTGTCATCTAAAAAGAGCTGGAAATAGATTTCAGTCTGCACTCTTGTCTCTGGAGGGTTGTCACTGGAAGGTTGTTTTTGAGACAGGACACATCTCTTGGAATCCGCAACCAATCACCAGTTAGAACTCAAAGATGGTCTATGCCCATCTGATCCAAGGTCAGCCAGTTGTTCCAGTTCTAATTTGTCAGCATCTTTATTAGGTTCCGAGGAGTCTTCTCATGAAATACCACACTTAGGGTTGCTGTGGAGTACAGAAAGATGTTGTCTCATAGTTCTGAGGTCTCGAAAGCCAACATTAAGGTGTTGGTAGGGCCATGCCCCCTCTGAAGTTGGTAAGGAATTCTTCCTGTCTCTTCTCCAGGCCTGGTGATCTGCCCTTGGTGTTCTTGGGCTTACAGATCCTTTACTCAAATCTTGTTTCTTCAAGGCCTGTCATTTGCATTCTTGTGTGCATGTCTCTCTTGGTGACTTAATGTCCCCCTTTATAATAATGCTGGTCAGATGGGAGTCGGATTCCAAATTAACTCATTTTAATTTGACTAGTCTCCAAAGATTCTGTTTCCCAACAAGGTTGGGAAAGGAAGCAGAGGTTGTGCCTCCAGCATGTCTTTCTGGAAAAACAAAATTCAATTCATAACAATATGCTGCTGGGTATACATTTGAAGTTCTTTGGAGTCCATAGAGGAACCAAAGGCCCTGTCAATCCAGCGGAGTAAGGAATGACTTCACAAAGACCCTCATCATGCTTCCTAGGAATCCAGGGGAGGAACCCAAAATTCTCTCAGCTCTGGGGAATCAGGAGCGTGCAGGATAGAGGTCTGCATGGAATGACATGGACAAGGACTCTCCTCAAGCATGGCAGTGAGGGAAGAACATGAAAATGAAGCAATGGAACAGATGGGACCAGGCTGTCTTGGTGGAGGATAGTGGGGACCAGGCTATCTTGGTGGAGGATGGTGGATATCAAGTTATCTTTGTGTAGGATAGTGAAGACTAACCTATGTTGGTGGAGGATGGTGAAGACCAAGCTATCTTGGTGGAGGATGATGAGGATCAAGTTATCTTGGTATAAGAGGGTGGGGAACCAAGCTATCTTGGTGGTGGGTGGTGGGAGAGTCCCAGCTATCACATTGGGTTTTGTTGTTGTTATATAAAATAACCTGGCCAAAAATATGAGAAAGCTTAAAGAAACTTTAGGAAAATTTGGATATTTATTAAGGTAATTGAGCCTGGGGACATAACGAAAACAGAGAGGTCGCTGAGATGGTTCTGGGATGGATGGTACTGGTAAGAAGAGGGAGGGAGGAGGTCTGATACTTGGATGATCTTTGTGGGATTGTTTAGTAGTGGGAGGATTACATCATTCTGCAATCTCAAACTTGAGGGAATGGGGAGATGAGTCAGTAGGCCAAATGCTTGCCACACAGTCGTGAGGACTGGAGTTCAGATTCCTAGCACCTACATAAAAACTGGTAGCTATGATAGCCCACCTGTGATTCCTGAGCTCTAGAGGCAGAAACACTGCATCCCAGAGCAAGCTGGCTAGATAGACTAGCAAAGTCCGAGAGTTCAGAGTTCAAGCGAGAGACCTTGCCTCAACATATGAGGAGAGGGGTTGTGGAAAACACCTGGCATCAACCTCTAATTCCACATATACATACACCCATGTGGGCACGCATACATGCATGCATGCCACACACAAACCCACGAACACTAGAAAGCAGATATATACAAACTGTGCTGGTGATGACGCCACCGATGATGTCATCGTATGGGACCTCTCTCCTGAGTGTGATCTATCACCAACAGAAAAGTCCCCATATGATGCCTGACTGTAAACCCTCTGGGGTGTGGGGACACACTATCCAGACACATTCCTGCTTGGTTTCTGATCTGCAAGTGGCAAAGTCAGAGAACAGAGAAGGAGGGGATGGCCATCTGGAGTCTTCACGCTACTTAATAATTTGAATAAAGCAACATGAACCAAGAAGGAAGGAAAACTCTAGGAATACAGATGTTTGCAAGAAAGTACCAGAAGTCTCTTAGAATCGAGGCTGCAACTAAAGGCAGCTAGAAAGCCTGCCCTTCAGCACCTGGAAGTCCTCGTATGGGAAGAAGGCAAGGTCTTCCTGGAGCAAAAGGAACCCTGGACTTCTTTCTCTAAAGAGCCAGCACTTGTTCAAAACTCAGGTTCCATATGGCAACTGAGTGAGTAGGGAAACATCATGTACTGTCATTTTTAAGGGATGCTTGATTGAGAGAAAAGGAAATATTGACTCACTAAAGGCAGCTGATGAGCTGGGGACTTGGGACCAACACTGCTGCTCCTGTTGTTTGCGTGTGTGAGAGAGAGCACAGGGGAGGTAGGGCCGGTGGTGGTGCAGGGCACATGAGCTCCCTAGCCGGAAGCCTTTTCATCCTCCGGCCTGTGTGCATATGCTTCTGCACGGCTGAGGGTTGTGTGCTCCCTGGAACCATTGCTCCATAGCTCTTCATAGTGTACACGTGGCAGATGGCGGCTGGGGCTTGAATGCAGAACTGTGTGCAGCTTGATAGGCAAGGGTAGAGGAACACAAGGGGACAGTGTGGCCCGGGGAGTTTGTCATCCTGTTGGATGATCTGTCCTGTCAAAGCTAGATTCACAGCCTCGTTTTTGTTTGTTTGTTTGTTTGTTTGGTGTGTATGCATACGTATATGTACATATATTTGCGTATATATACATATATATGTATGTATTGCATATATATATATACACATTCTTACTTTTTTTGATAATTGCATCAATTCCCTGCTCCCTTTCCTCCTCCTAAACCCTCCCATGGACCCCACCTTGCTGTCTTTCAAATTCATGACCTCTTTTTCTTTAATTGTTGTTTGGTGATGGTGTGTGTGTGTATTCCTAAATATATAAATATATACTTACTAAGTGCATATAGTGTTACTTGTATGTATGTTTTCAGGACTGACTCTTCTGTTTTGGATAACCAATTGGTGCGCCCTTCCCTGGGGAAGACAGTTCCTGCTGCTCCTAGCATCCCTTAGTGGCCTGTAGTTTCTTGTCTAGAATTGAGGCTATGTGATATTCCCTTTTATTTTATCATGTCTGTTGGTGTCATCTTTGCTCAGGTCGTGTTTACGCAGCCATGTCCATGAGACTCCATGAGTGTAACCTCTGACATTCCCAGGAGACACAGTCTCAGCAAATCCCTGTTCCTCTGGCTCTTACAATCTTTTCGGCCCTTCTTCCACAATGGTCCCTGAGCTCTGGATACAGGATTTGTGTTGGAAGTGTATCAGTTGGGACTGGGCACCACAACACTTCATTTTGATTGGTTGTAGTTTCTGTAAGGATCTCCATTTGTTGCGAAGAGGATTTCCTTGATGATGGGTGAGAGCTACACTCACCTGTGGGTATAGGGCTACATAGTTAGGGTGTAGTTAGGGCTTTTACTGGTCAGTAAAGTGTTGATTACAGAGTCTCCTCCAAGATCCATGACTTTCCTAGCCTAGGAAAGGTTTCTAGTATCAGCTGTGATTTTTCTCTTATCGCGCTGACCTTAAGACGAATTAGAGAGCTGTTGGTTTCCACCAAGGTTTTTGTGCACCCTCAAGGTTAGAGAGTCATGCTGGTTGTTGCTGTGGTTCTCAGGCATCAGCTGAATAAGATTATTGGTTGTTTTCCTGCTTTGAAAGTTTGTACTCTGCCTTCTGGTACTGTAAAAGCTAGTCCTCAGAAAGAAGGCTTTCAGTTCAGATCCAGCTCAGGTCCTATGGGCCCTGTTTCCGAAGAGCATGGTCCCACCCTAGTTTGTGTGATACTGTATCAATGCTCTTTCTATGCAGTTATGAGCATCAAATTAATTTCCCCAGGCCACTTCTGAAGGATGGACATGGTTTTCAATGAAGTCCTCACACAATGTGTTTCCACAGTTACACAGCTAACAGACTTCACAGGTTAAGGGCCCGCTTCACCAGAAACCCCTTACCTCAGCTCTTGAGCCACCCACACTTTTACTACAAATTGGTGTGTTCCTACTTCCTCTTCAAGTGCAATAATTTACTAGAACAAGTCAAAGGACTGGGAAAAGGGCCATGCTTAAAGCTGTAGCTTTATCCTAATGGGTACAAATTAACCCCAGTCAATGAAGAAGCACACAGAACTTCTGAGAGAACCCCAAAAGAGGAAGCCTCTGTGAACTCAGGATCCACCAACCGCTAGGCATACCAATGTGCACGACCAGCTCTCCCAGGTGAGCGTCCTGGATCAGAGGCATATTAGGGCTTCCGACAGAAGGCATGGTTGATGATGAGTGGGCTCTTTGGCCACATTGCTTAACTTGGCCTTCCTTTCTCCTCCCTCCCTCATGCTCAGGCTACCTCTCAGAATCAAAGGTGCACCTTTCCAAGAACATGGTTGGTCTTCACAGTCTGAAAAGCCAGTACATGGTTGGCCAGTGCCCTGACCTCCCCACCTCTGAAACTATGGGCCCTCCATATGTTAGAACCCCAGCATGAATAACAAAGTCAGTCCTATCACCTGGAACCAAAGACCAGCCAAATCCTCTATAATTCAACCCCAGTAATCAAGCTGGTCACATGGGTGGAGGGTGGGAATGCCGTTCAATGAGGCTGTCATCCCTAGCAACATCCACATCCACCCTCAGGAAGGAATATCTCAGTCTTGCCTCACATGGACACTTCAGGATGATCGTGTGTAGTTGTTAGGAATGCCCAACATCCTCCAGCCTTTTTTTTTTTCTGGTCCTAAGTGATGTTTCAGACTTACCGTGTGCTGCGTGTTTTCCTCCGAGCCCTGGAACCACCTGTTTCTACAAGCGCCCTGGGCCTTTTCCATGAAGAATGGTGCTTAGGAACTAAACCTTAGGTTTGGTTTGAAACACAACATGGCATTCATTGCTTAATTAAGCCCTTTTAGGAAAGACAATTCAAACCACAACATTCCCCCCTTCCTCTAACCCACACAGACCACCATTTCCAAACAATCCCTGATTGTGTGGTCCTCCCTAGCTTTCCCATCCCCACAGTTTGAATACTTTCCCTAAAGTAAGAAGTTCCCATTATTTTCGATACATGTCTCCCTTTGCTCAGCTCCCCTGGAAGTGACCAATTCTGAGTTATCTCTACCATCACTGAGTTATCTCTGTCCCTGGACTGCTTGTTAGGGCCAGCTCCCCAGTCATCTGGTCTAACCATTGGCTCTACCACCACTTATAAGGGAAAGGAAGGGGTAAATGGAGGGAGGGGGTAAAAAGACAGAAGGATAAACAAAAATTTTGTTTTTATAATCTAGTTTAAACCAGACCCTGTAAGAGATTTCTGCGTTAAAATAATGCTTAAAAAAAAAGTGTTAACCTTGAAACAAGCACTGTCCGAAGTGTTTTAGCTCTTTGTAATAAAACCACTTTATTCTGGCTCTGGTACTTCCTCCTTGTTCTAGATGCAAACATCTGAATTTGGAGACGTGTGTAGACAAAATTCCCAGAGAAGTAATGTAAAAATGAAGAAAAAGAGGTGGAGAGAACCGACTGTTCAAACCTGTCTTCATCTGTCTTCATTATTCACTCTCAGTCCCTAAGCCTCCTCTCCACCCCCAGCAGTTTCTTCTTTCTTTCTTTCTTCCTTCCTTCCTTCCTTCCTTCCTTCCTTCCTTCCTTCCTTCCTTCCTTCCTTCCTTCCTTCCTTTCTTTCTTTCTTTCTTTCTTTCTTTCTTTTTTCCCCGAGACAGGGTTTCTCTGTAGCTTTGGTGCCTGCCCCAGAACTAGCTCTTGTAGACCAGGCTGGCCTCGAACTCCCAGAGATCCGCCTGCCTCTGCCTCCCGAGTGCTGGGATTAAAGGCGTGCGCCACTACCACCCGACTCCTAGCAGTTTCTTATACAGCCCAAAACCCTCAGCCCAGTAATTCTACTCTTGTGGAATCATTGAAAGCAAATACCAGTCTATCATTTATACACAGAAACACTTTACATTAACTTGCAAATTTTCACAACAGTAAAAAAAATAATACAGAAATTCCTTAGGTTTCTAGAAATAGAGGACTAAATGAACATGTTGTTGATATAAAATAAACTGTTTGTTGATACATTAGACCATCACTCATCTGCAAAAAGGAACAATGAAGCTGGGGACATAGGTCACTGATAAAGCTCTTGCCTGCCATATACAAGGCCCTAGGAAACAAAACAAGAGAGAAAGAAACGTTGGCAGAGTATGATCATACATACATACATACATGCATATATACATACAAACATACATATATATCTGTAATCCTAGCACTTAGGGGACTGAGGCAGGCAGATTTCTAGGTCAATATCATTCTGGGCTATATAATACCTTGTCTCAAAGAATAAATAAGTGGAAATTAAAAGAAACTACATACCAATATATCAACAGTGTGGGCGAATCTTAGACATTATGCTAAGTGAAAGAAGTTAGACAGAAAAAATAACAAACATTAAATTATTCCATTTATATGAAATTGTAGGGTAGGCAAAACTCACTGAAACTAGAAGAGAGGATGGTGGCTGATGTGGGACAGAGAACTGTCTAAAGATATGGAGACGTGGATCTTAATTGGTGTGTGGGTCATGTGAGTGTATTTATATGACAGTATTGTATGGCTAAAATTTATAGGTTTATTTTAAGATTATATATGTGTGTGTTTTTATATATAGCATATTATATATGTATGTGCATATATAGAACCTTATTTGTGTGTATTTATGTGTGTGTGTGTGTGTGTATACATACACATTTCCTTAAAGAAGAACTGTGGAGAAAGAACAGTCGTGGATCACGCTTGGGAGTGAGTCACAACATCTGGTCATTGTTGAAGCTGGGCTCGTGCTCAGGAGGGCTCTTATACTCCTGCACTTACTTTGCACGTCTTAGAGACTTTTCAGTTCTACGTTTCTTAAGGTTCCTAGCTATTACAAAATGAGGTGCTAGCTTAATAGATTTCAATTTGGTAATAGCGGGGGCTTCTGGATTCCAGGGCCAGAGAAGGGAACTTCAGGTGGAACTCAGTGGCCATATGAGGCCTTCTGGGTAAAGCATCAAGGTGACCACGTGAGCGGAGATGAGCGGGAGGCCGGGAACAGAAGCCGGTGGGGATACTGAGAGCCGTCTGCTTCACAGCTTTGCCCTGAGGTGCTCATCCATGTCCCGCTCTCTGGAGCCACTGGAGATTGGGTCACTCCCCGCCAGCTTTGGCTCTGATGTCAGAGCTGATGTTCAGAGTTTCAGTGATGTTTCAGAGTTGCTGGCCCGTGCTCTGCTCCCCCGCGCCCCAACCCCGTGCATCTCAGAGATCATTGTAAAGGGGTTTCTCTGATAGACATTATCTTAGTAGGAAAGGAGTTTTGTAGTTGAGGGTCTTCTAGTTCACAGTCCATGGAGTTCAAGAGAATTGGGAGGAGGCAGCTGGACTGAGACTCCAGGGTGTCCAAGTCGTTGCATAAATTGGACATTCTTTTAAACTAACATTACTTAAATATTAGTCTTGACATTTTCAGAGAAAAAGAAACACACTTTCTTCTAATTCCAATAAAGGAATTAATTGTACTTTGCTTACTAAATTGGGCAACTTCTTGGGAGGCATGTTTAAAAAAACATACAGTCTAAACAAAGGAGTGTCCCTCCTCTCTCTGGACAGACTGCAGCCTCCAGGCTTGGGTAGGCTGGTGTAGGCTGGTGTAGGCTGGTGTCGGCTGGTGTAGGCTGGTGTAGGCTGGTGTCGGCTGGAGTAGGTTGGTATAGGCTGGGGTAGGCTGTTGTAGGCTGGGGTAGGCTGAGATAGGCTGGTGTAAGCTGGGTAGGCTGGTGTTGCCTGGTGTTGGCTGGGGTAGGCTTATGTAGGATGGGGTGGATGGGTAGGCTATGTAGGCTGAGACAGTCTAGGGTAGTTTGTGGTAGGCTGGGGTAGGCTAGGGTAGGCTGGGTAATCATGCATTTCAGACTCAAGGCTCACATGGGTCAGTGCCTGTGAGGTTTTAAGTCTGTGCCCAGGGAACTCTGCCCTGCCAGGAATGGGTTCAGCTCATTCACTGGATGTGGACCCATGTGAGAGATGTGGGCACCAACCACTAAGTGGGCTAGTCAGGGCCTTACTGATGGGCTTCCAGGCAGCCCTGCAATGGACCTTCATGCTCTCTGTCTGGGACAGAAAGTGGTGGCCCGAATTGTGGGGTATGGAACGGTGGGTAAAAGAACAAAAAGAGCCCTCCCCCCCCCAAAAAAAAACATAACAAGAAGGCTAGTGCCTTTCTGTCAGCTCTCCTGAGATCATGCTTATGTGTGGGCAATGTGCCACTCAGCTCCTTAAAGTCGTTCTCATTCTTCTCTCTCCTCCAGCTCTGCCATGCCCCGAGTCAGCTGGGCAGAGCAGAACACTTGAGTTCAAAGGTCCAGGGCTCCCAATACCAGCTTAGCCCCAGCATCGGGTTTCTTTACCAGCTACAATGCAGTGGTGACATGCGCTTCCTTGTGTCACATGGACTCAGTGAAGTCATGTGTGGGACAGACCTCGCCGAGCCTGGCCCTGTACTGCGTCCTGCTGGCTAGACTGGAAACCGTCCAGCAGGGGCTGGTCACGGGGCACATGCTCAGCTGGCGCTAATTGTTTTGATCTGTGCTCTCAGCCTCTGCATCTTGTCCTCACTTCTGCCATCTCCTCCCACTTCTTTCTATGTCTGTCTCACTTTGCCAAATTGTTCATTCATCGGCGAGAACACAGTGTGTACCAAGGCTTGTGCTAGCTGCTAGAGAACCCAAAATGAAAAATACCCGCGACAGATTGCCACACAGGGTTAGAGGCTGTGCATGGGAAGCTGTGAGAGCCCAGCGGGAGGTAGCCCGACTCTTAGCCCTCTTGTCTCCTCCCTAGGAGATCATCACCTCCATCCTGTTGAGTGGGCGAATAGGGCCCAACATCCAGCTGGCTGAGTGCTATGGGCTGAGGCTGAAGCACATGAAATCAGATGAGATCCACTGGCTGCACCCACAGATGACGGTGGGCGAGGTGCAGGACCAGTATGAATGTCTACACGTGGAAGCTGAGTGGAGGTAGGAATGGCACCCTCCCTTCGAGCATTCCCAAAGCTCAGAATCTCCTAGGAAATTGGAGTGGCTTCCTAGTCTTCGTCGTCCCACAGTGTCCTGATGCGAGTGTTTTCAAAATCTAACCCGGAGCCTTAGCGAATGCCCATCCCGGGACATTACGGAGGCACTGTCCCAGACCAGATGCTGTTGGTGCTATGGTGAAGAGGAACAGGGAGGGAAGGGAGAGAAGCCCAGGTCACGGGCTGGCCTTTGAACTAAGGAAACTAGTATCCATTGGGGAGAAGAGAGCGTTCAGTGCTAGCTAGCTACGAGCCCTAGGGCCTGCTGGCCACCTCCCTGGCATGGTTCTCTCCCCAGTCAAAAACAGGAAAAGAAGAAACTGCTCTGGATCCATGGGCAGAGGCCTCGTGGATGCCCTTGCATGCTGAGGGGTAGAGTAGTTTTGGCCCCTCTTGGGAGTCCGGCTCTCCCGTGTCTACCAGAGTCTGTGTTGTTACAGGTATGACCTTCAGATCCGCTACTTGCCAGAGGACTTCATGGAGAGCCTGAAAGAAGACAGGACCACACTGCTGTACTTTTACCAACAGGTGAAAAAAGCACCCTGCTGTCCCAGAACACTATAAATGCTAAGTTGCATCTATTCTCTGCAGGGGAGGGGGCAAGATAAAACCCAGCCCAGAGTAGTTGAGATTACGGCCCTGAACCACTAGGCCTGGCTTCAGTTTTATTATCTTCAAAATGGCAGTGGGAGATGGGGATGGAGACACTAGTCCATGGTAACAAACTGTCTTAGTTGCTTTTTTATTGCTATAAGGAAGCACCATGACCAAAGCAATTTATAGAAGAGTTTATCAGTCTTACAGTTTCAGAAGGTGAGGCCAAGACTGTTATGGTGTGGAACATGGCATCAAGCAGGCAGACATGGTACTGGGGCAGTAGCTGATACTTGAAGTCTTATCTGCAGGAAAGAGGCAGAGAGGGGGATGGTCTGGGCTTTTGAAACATCAAAACCTGCCTTCAGTGATACCTCCTCTCACTAGACTGCACCTCCTAACCCACCCCCCACCCTGGGCTTGTGCTCTGGGAAGGAACACTGAGGGCCTGAGTCTGACCCGTGGCCTTTCTCCCATCAGCTCCGGAACGACTACATGCAACGCTATGCCAGCAAGGTCAGCGAAGGCATGGCTCTGCAGCTCGGCTGTCTGGAGCTCAGGTAGGTAACTGCGAGCCCTCTTCAGGGAGAGCACAGTGCCGGCTTTGGACTCCTTGCCCTGTCCCTCCTCTAGGAAGTGAAAGTGGGCATATGAGAAACAGGAAGAGGAGACGAGGCTAACATTCTGAAGGCCTCACCATCTGGTCTCCATGATAGACATGGGAGAAGGGCAACTTCTGCTTGGTCTGGTCTCCTCCCCCATCTTGGCCTGGCCCTGACCTTACCTCTGAGCTGCCTGTCTCTCCCCTGCCCATCACTGCGGCTATCTCTCAGTGATTCAGACATGCTTCTGAGATGGTAGCCTGGGTCTAGAACACCTCCCAAAGGTGGAGATCTCAATTTGGGCTGCCTATTGTTGCATCTCAAGCTCCAAGAGATAAGTACTCAATCTGAACATATGCTAACATGCTGTCCACCCATGACTTCCAGTTTACAGTGTATGGAGGTGACATGTGTACATAGTTAATTATAATCAGAGGCAGAACAAATGTGCCCCCAAACAGTCTTCTACCAGGAGACAGTGACGAGGAAGAAGAAAGTTGAACTGTTCCCAGAAGGAAGTAAAAGATAATGGGTGGGGTTAGGGTGGGGGGACTGGGGCATTTCCAGACCCAAAAAGCTTTGGGTGGAGAACCACAAGGTATGAGATAGTGGAAGCAATGACTATTATGATAACAGGCTGATGACATCATTAGAATGACATCATTAGCATGAGCCAGAGGGACAGTCTAAGAAGCCAGACTTAATTCTTAGCTGTTGGGTCCCATTGCTATTTGAGGCAGAAGAGGATTCTGTGGCTAAGCCTGCGCTTTTAGCCTGTTCTCGACCAAGGCCACAACGCCTTCAGTTTGACCCCCCCCCCATCTGTCACTCCATCTCCCTCCCCTGCTCTGCACCCCCATCTGTGTAATAATGGCTTCAGAATCTGATGGCATGCACATTGTGGTTACCTGGGAGGTAGATACACTAGGGGCCCGCCCTTGGCCCCGTGGTTTACAAGACCTGTGTGGGACCTTTGGAGGTAGTTTAGATGTAGTTAGCCTCATTGGAATTGCCAGAAGATTTCCAGGACTGTTGCCAGGGAAACCCTGACCAAGTGTTACTTCCAGTTGTCCCAATTCTGGGGGAATCCTGCCCCTACCCATGACTTCTAAGTTAATTGAAGATAGAACTCAGCTTTCACTTCTGTGGGACTGGGGCCTTGGAGAGAGGGTGATGGGCTCCGGGGAGAGACTGTGCAAACAGAAGGTGAAGGTTCCTCATTGATTTGAGTAGCTAAGATCACTGGCCTCTTAGGGACTTCTAATCTTACAATTAGTGGCAGGTGGTACCAACAAGCAAGGACCCATCAGCATCACCATAAGGGTCTGTCATCTTAGGTGCTCAGAGCTGGCGCACCAGAGCTGTCATGAAGTTTGTTACATGTACCCCTGTCTATCTTCCGGGTCTGCTGAAGTCCTGGAGCCTGCACCACACACTATAGGATTTCTCTTGGAAATGAGACAATTTGGAAAAGCAGTTCTATTGAACTTTATCTTCATGGGGCCCATGCTAGACTGTGGTTCACTTTGAGATTCCAGTAAGCCCCTATTCAGATCTACTGGCAAATTATTTCATATTCTCACTCTCTACAACCATCTCCAAACTGGTTTTGGTTAGAGCCCAAATGCCAAGCATGGCACTCAAGGGCAAGACAACCAGAGAGGTATCTGAGTTGGTCTCTGAAGACAGGCTCATTGAGAGTGCACGGCGTTCTGGAATCTGTTCCCTCGTCACCTTAGGGTTATCTCCAAACCTTTGTTTCATGACCCAACCCCCTGCCATGTGTGCCCTAAGCCTCATAGAGAGTCAGGCTCTGTCTGACTCAGGGCTAGGGATGTGATGTTCCAGAGTGGGTGTGGAAAGCATCTATGTAAACCTTGTAGACTTCAGGCCCAGTGATTGTCAAATGGAAAGGTAGAATACAGGGTTTCCATGGTGATGTGGCAAGTGGGTCTTTACAATCAGATTACCACCGTTTCTCACTAAGAGAAGGGCACAGTTTTGAAAATCAGACAATAAGGCAGAACCTTATAGAAGTGTGGTTCTTTGTTGAAAATCATGAATAGTAGTGCCTCATTCTACTAAGATCAAGGGTTGCATAAGCTGCCTACAGATAAATGACATCACCAGGAAAAAAAGAACATATCCTTCCCTGGCTTTAAGATGTATGATATGAGCATAGGGCAGGAGACTGGTGACACCAGACTTCAGGGGACTGGGTTCCTGTTGAGAAGAATTGGGTTGATTGGGAAGAACAAGACTCTGAAGTGAGGTACCTACACAGGACTCTTGAGTTTTCATTTTGTGCTGCTCTTGACAAGTTACTTAATCCGTCTGTGCCTTGATTTCTTCATCTTTAAAGCAAGAATGATGTTAGCAATAGCACCTTGGAGGGCTGTTGTTGGGAAGCCCGGGGTAGTTAATAGATTCAGAGCCCTTAGAACAAAGACAGAGACAGATGGTCTAGACTTAGTTGTTTATTTGTTGACTCTATATGGGGTCTGGGATCTGGAAAGTCCTGAAGAGAGGGACAGGGACCAGGAGGAGGTTACAGGCCCTGACATGTACCTGAAGGATGAGCAGAATGGGAGAAAACTATGAGGGGGAGCAAGCAGCCTACCTCCAGCTCTGTGCCAAATGGGCAGGCTAGAGCCTTTTCTTGTTACTCTTAATTGCCTTGTGGTCCAGGATCTCATGTATGCCAGGCCAGCACTCTAGCATGGGAACGGACCCCTCAGCCCCAGTTCACTCATCTTTATTGTTATTTAGAGGAGTTTAGGTCCACAGCAAAAGTGAGCAGAAGGCACAGGGCTTTCTCATGGATCCTGAGCCCCGAACATACACAACTTTCCCTATCATGAGTATTCCTCGAGAGCGGCACAATTCCTATGGTCGACAACCATCACAGATGCCCCAGGGTCACCCAAAGCCCACAGCTCACATCACGCTTCACCTTGGTGTCGCACATCCTGTGAGTGTGGACAAGTGCATGTGCCCACTACTGAAATGACAGAAAGGACGATTCACCGCTCTGAACATCATCTGTTGGCCTCTCCCTCCCTGGCTGTTGCTCATCTTTTTATTGCCATCATGGCGTTGCCTTTCTCAGACTGTCACATGACTGAAATTAGAACTAATTGACATTTATTTATTTATTTATTATAGATACCAAATGCATCACATTGTGTAAATATCCTACTACAAACAAAAGTATGAAGTTCATGGGCCATCTGCTAGAAATTAGTCAGAAAGACCAAATAACTTATCTTCTTTGACCCGAGGCTACCAGGAATACTTATACTTGTGCCGGGTACCTCCCACACCCAGCATAACAACAGAATTTTCTGAACCAAAGAATCATAGTGTGTGTGTCACCCAAGAGTTTTTAGGTAGTGACTGACGAGTTAAGATTAGGCTTAGAGAAAGAATACTCACCTTGCATTGATTCAGAAAGAATCTGACCTTGTGGTTAACCTATAAATGTTGATAGCAAGTTAACATTTTATTAGTGCCAAGTGGATTTTGCATGTCTTTGTTTTCTTTAGTCCTGGGGACTGAGGGTGGCTCTGTCATAAATCTGCACACAGACTACTGCCATCTAGTGTTTGCTTCTTAGAGTTGCAGGCTCAGCCTGGGGAGAATCAGCCAGCACCAGAGGCACTCCAAGCAGGTGCAGCTTCATTCAGTGATGGGTGGTTCCTCGACAGCCATCCAAACAGAAGGATCGCAGCAGAGAGTCCCTGGGGAAAGCAGGGTCTCTGCCCTCCAGGACCTCTGAATGATGTATGATGGCTCCAAACATTGGAAACACAGTTTGGACTGAAGCACAGTCGAGTGAGATGCTTCTGTCTGTGGTGATTCTAAGACCAGTTTACAGGGCTGTCAGGATGGAAGGAGTGAGCCGTGAAAACTCAAGGCAGGAGACTAGGGTTATCTGAGCCTCCTTTTCCTAATTCAATACTGTCCTATTTGCCACGTTCTGAAACATTCTAAAACATTTTCTAGTTTGGGGTTTCTTAATGTTTTCACTTTTCATTTTTGACACAGGGCCTTATGTAGCTCAGGTCACCTTCAGACTCACTAAGTATCTGAGGACAACCTTGAATTCCTGATCCTCATCCCTCTACTTCCAGAGTGCTGGAATAACAGGGGGGATAGTGCACCACCACACCCAGTTCAAAACTCCTTGAGAATACTGTTTAAGTATTTTGTGTACACATCTCTTTCATCACAAATCTCAAATCCCATTCGTTCATCCCTCAAGGCTGTTCCTCCAGGTGACCTTAAGGGACCACCCACACTTGTTCTGGGAGGACAGTCTCTTCAGAGGGTTCGTCCCTCTGACTGGCATACTCTTTCATTTCCCTCTGCAGCCTGAGAAAGGCCCCATTTCTAAGTTTTGTTTTTGATTGACACAAGGATTGTATGCATTCATCGACATATATAATTTCTTTATGGTCAGAATGCCTCAAATCCTCTCCTGTTGCATTTGAAATATTAAATCGTTATTAGCCTCATTCACCCCACTGTGCAGCAGAACACAGAGCGTATTTCTCTTCTCATACTTTAACATTACCAGGTAGTCGGGGATGGGGAGGTAAATGCTTCCATATTTGGGTTCTTTAAACTGCGTGAGTTGGTGCTGCTTGCCTATCTGCAGAGGGAATCTTAAAGCAGGTCTAGGAAGCATCTGTTTAAGGAAATGGTCACTCTAACTCCATGTTGAGTCAGCCCAAGAGTCTCTCCATCTTAAAGCCTTTCTAGCCACTTCCCTTGGCTCATGTATTGTCCCACAGGTTAAACTGTGACATCTGTCAGACCCTTCACTTGAGGTTGGCTCTGTGTTCACTGGCAAGGAAAAGCTTCAATGACTTGGTGTCTTAGTTTTTTTGTATGCTTTGCAATCTCAAATCCCATCCCTAGTGACACACCTCATCCAACAAAGCCACAGCTCCTAATCCTTCCCAAACAGTTCCACCAACTGGAGACCATTAAAACATATGAGCCCATGGGGACCATTCTCATTCAAAACCCCACACTCCTCTCCCTGGTCCCCTTAGGCTTGTGGTCACACCACAGTGCAAAATGCGTTTAATCTAACTTCAAAAGTCCCCATAATCTATCACAGTCTCAACACAGTTTTAAAAGTCCAGAGTCTTCGGAGACCCAAGGCACTCTCTTAACTGTAACCACATATAACATAAAAAAGCAATTATGTATTTCTGACATATAATGGAACTGAATATACATTATCATTCCAAAAGGAAGGAAAGAGGGCACGGTGAGAAAATACTGGATCAAAGCAAGACTGAAAACTAGAAGGGAAAATTCCAAACCCTGTTGCTCTGTGTCTAATGTCAGAGGGCTTAGATGCCTTTACCCCTCTGGATTTGCTGACTACAACATGCTCTCTTGGGTTGTTTCCACTCCCTGTATGTCGCTCTTTCCCTAAGAGAGTCTCACGGCTCTCAAATCTCCTACATGTTGTGATCTCCAGAGCAATCCAGGCTTCACTTTCATAGCCTCATGCAGTGGCTTCCATGCAGGAACTCCCATGAGACACACCTGACCTCAGTGGCTTTCCTTAACCATGGAGGAAGATCCCATGACCCCTTTACACATGTATCCTCCATGACTCTGGATCCAGGATCATGTGACATCACTGCCAAGTTCGACTTCCCATGTGGACAGAGCCTGTCTCCTTGAATCACATTTGCAAAAGATTTTCTTTGTTGTTGCTTTTTAGTAGCAGAAAAGTCCTCTGACCTTTTCTTTTTATGAGTTGGAAGCTGAACTGTAGTGATGAGGCAAGCAGGCCTGCTTTTCGTCCCACCTGGCTTCTGCACGGCTAGCTTAACACCCAAAATAACAACACACAAATTGTATTCATTTAAACACTGCCTGGCCCACTATCTCCAGTCCCTTATTGGCTAACTATCACATATTGATCTAACCTATTTCTAATATCTGTATTGCCACTTGACTGTGGCTTACTGGCATGAGTCTAACCAGCGTCCATCTCAGAGAGGAGAGTCATGGCGTCTGCTTGACTCTGCTTTCTTCCTCCCAGAATTCCCATCTGTCTACTCCAGCCACCTAAGGGCTGGCCTATCAAAAGGCCAAGGCAGTTTCTTTATTAACCAATGAAAGTAACCACTGAACTGTGTAGGGTCTTGCTGGAGAGCATCCTCTCTTTATTTTGGTTCATGTCAGGCCTCTTATCTCTTTTAGGACAAGCCTTGACTCCAACATTAAATTTCCTAGTCTTCTTTTTCTCTTTAAACTATGTGTGTGTATTTCTTTTTGTCATGCTTGCTCCTTTTCATTGTAGACTGGCCTGCAAGTCCTTACTAATAACCATGTGACAGAGTCAATATTAGGCTGTCTTGAAATCTCCTCTACCAGGGAGACTAATCCAATACTTTTCAGTTTAACCTCAGGCAGATTCCTAGGTCAAGGGAAGAAAGAGGTCTTATTTTTTTGTCAAGCTATCACAAGAGTGGTCTCTAGCTACATCCCCAATATTGTTTTCCTCTGACACCTCTTGTGCTGGTGGTGCTCCCAGGCCACAATGCTCTCAGCGCTATTGTCTTCCAAGCTCCTACTAGGATGGCCTGGGAAGTTTCACTTAAAGCATGAAACTGCTTTCCTAGTTCGAAGTTCTAAAGTCTTTTACATTCCTTTGAAAACAGCATACCTGGGCCTGTCATAACAATACTCCACTCCTGGTACCAACTTAGTTTGACTTAGTTTTTTTTTAATTGCTTCTGTGATGAAACACCATGATCAAGGCAACTTATAAAATAAAGCATTTAATTTGAGTTTACAGTTTCAGAGGGCTTACAGCTAAGTCCATGATGGCAGAATGAAGGAACAGCTGAGAACTCACACATCTTGATCCACAGTCACAAGTCAGATAGAACACTGGAATGTTGAGAGTCTTTTGAAACCTCAAAGCCTGCCCCCAGTGATGCACCTCCTCCAACAAAACCACACCTCCCAATCCTCCCCAAACAGTTCCACCAACTGGCAGCCAAGTATTCAAACATATGGGCCTATGGGGGCCGTTCTCATTCCAACCACCACAATGGTATCTCGGATAGAACTAAAATCCTCTTTGTTGGTTCCTTGAAAGTCAAGTCTGTACCGCTAGAACACATCTCTGTGAAGCAAGCCAGTGTGTACATTATCTCGGGCACATATTGTAGCTCACTTAGTCCTCCGGGGAGTGTGAACAACCACACCATCTAGAACAGTCCTGGGAGGGCTTGCTCTGAGGTTTTCTAGGAACGTGATGGGAAGCAGGTAGCACTAACTTGGAAAACTTTTAAAGCCTCCACTATTGACCTTAGAGAACTTAACCACAGGGACACTTAGGTGGAGGGTGGAGTCACCCTGGACAGGCCCGTTATATCTCATAGTTGAAGCTCCTCCTGCTACCCAGTCATCCTGTGATTTCTGAGCCTTCAGACCTGCCCTACATAGGCTCACCCCCTTTCCAGGCACTGCTCTATCCAAACCCAGAGAGAGAAGTGGGGGAGGGAAAGAGCCATGGTTCTTCATTTTCTAAGTGCTCATTCAGGGACACTTAGGGCTGGTGATTTCTTGTCACAGTGAGGTCTCCATGTGTACAAGCTGTGGCACACATATCTAGATGCTGTCAGCACCTTGTGCAGCAATCAAAAGCTCCTCCAGATGTAGATAAGTATTTCAGGCTGGGGGAGGGAGGGAATAGTGTCAAGTTGCCCCCATTGAGGGCACTTAGGCCCAGGCAAGGAATTTGTTTGGTTAATTAAGCATATACAACACAACTACAGGTTTTAGTTTAGTTTAGTTTAGTTTAGTTTAGTTTAGTTTTGAGGCAAGGACTCACTCTGTACCCCAGCCTTACCTGGAACACACTCTATGGTCCAGGCTAGCCTCAGACTTTCGATCCTCCTGCTACATGCTAAGATTCCAGGTGTAACCTTATTTCTTTGTTTCATTTCCTGGCTTCCCGTCCTTTGATATGGTTTAAGACTTTCTACCTCTTCTCTCTGCTTGAAAGAAGGTAGGATGGAGGTTTATTCCACTGTTGTTAACTAGAATTCAGTGGGATTCCCCAGGCAATCATGAATTGTCCTGGTCACACTATACTCAGTCAAATGTGCCCCTTCTTGATTGAATAAAAAAAAAAAAGAGAGAGAGTTTTAATTTTCTTCTCTACTCCATTCCACCCTAGGCATTTTAAACATGGCTGGTGTGAGGCTCCTGCCACACTGAGCCTCTCTCACCATGGGCTCGTTCCCCTCACTCTTTTTCAATCTGTGTCACTTTCATCCTTCTAGGTCAAGCAGTGAAAACAAATGCATGTAATGACCGTGTGTGTGTGTGTGTGTGTGTGTGTGTGTGTGTGTGTGGTGTGTGTGTGTGTGTGTGTGTGTGTGTGTGTGTGTGTGTGTGTAAGGTGGGAGGGAAGTGTAAATGACCGCTTGGTGAAGTTCATAGCAAAACATTTCCTTCAGATATCTGACATCTAAGAAAGGGGTGGATCTTAGTGTTCATCGCCCCAGGGGATCACTAAGGGGAAGGAATAGGGCAACCCATGAAGTCCGTACGTAATGGTGGGCAGACTTCCTCTCAAGACCATGACCTTGGGAGGTTTACATAGTCCCTGGTCTTAGGATACTCACTACCTTAATTTTTTCCATGTGAACAAGTAATGCTAATTTACTATGGAATGCTAAGAACATGCAGGAATGGAAAAGAAAAAAGCTCCCTAAAAGTACCTGAAATTCACTTAACCTGGGATGGCCTCAGCAAGAGGCCATTCTATCTAGAAGTTTTTCAATGCGTTTGGTTTTCTAAAATTACTGTTAATATTCAAGAGGTAACCATTTGTATGGCTTTATAGTATGTTTGAGAGTATATTCCAAGTTACTGAGTAAGGATTGAGCAACCCGTGTTGGACGTTGGGGGTGGGGTACATTTTCTCCTATGATTCATGGTGTAGTGTTCTTTCTTTAGCCAGGGTGTGGGAATACGTGGGGTCCTGAGTTTTTACACAGCCTTGTTTACGTTTTCCAAGAAACACTGTAGGGTCTGGAGAGATGTCTCAGGAGTTGGGAGTGCTTACTGTTCTACCAAAGAACTGAAATTCAGCCATTTGCGCCCATACCGAGTCCCCCACGAAGACCTGGAACTCTAGTTCAAAGGCATCTGGCACCCTATTCTGGCCTCCACAGGCAGCAGAGGGCATGCATGCATGCGCCAGCACACACGGAGACACAGATCCTAGATAGATAAGGCGGAAGCTAAGCTAGAGCATGCCTATGTCCCCGTGAGCTGGGGCCGCTGTTTCGTGTTCCCACACACCTGTCTGCTCGCAGTGTTAGTGCAGAAGGATAGCCAGGTACCTGTGACCATCTGCGCTAAAGGGACCCTGAGGGACTGTAATAGAAGACCAAGAGCAGGGCAGTGTCTACAATAGCTGATGATTGATTACTAGTCACAGTGACCTTGATGGTGTAGGAAGTCCAGTGTACTTGGGGGCACTGTCTGTTTTATCTCACATTAAAACCACAATTGCTACAAATAAGCTATTATTATAATTTATACTATCATATTCCACATTATTGTTTATAGCGCAGTCCTCGTTACCTCATATAGTCATAATACATAGTATATATAGTCATATAGTGTCTATTATGATATAGATGCATGACTTAAAGATGGGAAATATTTTACAGTACCTGGCAATAGAATTATTATTTTCAATTTTTTCTTGTGAATTCTAAACTTTTATATGTACGACAGTTAATTATCTAGATGGAAATGCAAATACACCCACACCCACATGGGGGGACCCTGGGCTGAAAGCTGCTGTGGATTATGGCTTTTAGACATTTCCTATGTACACATGCGTGTGTGTGTGTGGTGGGGGTAAGAGGTCAACTTATTGGAGTCAGTTCTCTCCTTCTATCCCGTGTGTCCTCAGGCTTGGTGGCAAGTGCCGTTGCCCTCAGAGCCCAAGGCTTGGTTGTCTCTACTGATGCTGATAGAGCTATTTTCTCTCTTGGCTGTACAACTGTGAAACCCAAGCCCCAAAGCAAAGGCTATAGTCTCCCAGGAATGAAATTCACTGGCTTCCTCTTTCCTGACAGTTTCATAAATATCTGGTTTTATTGCTCTTTGAATCTGCCCCCCAACTCTACCCCTGTGGTCCCGGTATCTGGTAGAGAAAGTTGCTTACAGGCCAGCATATGGGCACTGGAGGCCCTACTCTGAGGGCTTCCCTCTCCAGCTACCTGCCCTTCTTCTCCAGGCTATCTCTGTCTTCTCCACAGGAGATTCTTCAAGGACATGCCTCACAATGCGTTGGACAAGAAGTCCAACTTTGAACTCCTGGAGTAAGTTCCATGTTGGGCATGGCCTCCCCTACCCTTCCCCCAATTTCCTGCTGTCCTGTCCACCTGTCCACCTCTCTAGCCCAGGGCCCTAGGGCTCACTTCCTTAGACTCCAAAGCCTTCTTAACTCCTTTTGGTTGGCCAGAAGTCCAGTGTGTCTGTCAAACGCAGCTTCTGTTTTTCCATCTTTCAGAAAAGAAGTGGGTTTGGACCTGTTTTTCCCGAAGCAGATGCAGGAAAACTTAAAGGTGAGGGAAGCAGAGGGCAAGGAGCCTGGTAAGCCCTGCTCAGTGTGTGTCCTGGGATAAGAGCCATAGTGACGGGAGTAGAGAACCAATGGCCGTAGGCTACCAGACATAAGACAGCTGATGTGTGTGTGGTAGGCTCTCCAGGAATCAGGATGAGATACACCTGGCTCAAGACTGCCTCAGAGGCTTGATTCATTTTATGACCTGGGCCATAAGATTCCATGTCTCCTGCCTTCCCTCCCAGGGTGAGGGTGAACTTTTGGAGAGACAGTTGTGGGCTTTAGGGAACACATCTGGGGCTTCTGTCATGGTGGGGACCCTGTGAGCCATGCTGCAGCAACGGGCAGCCTCTCCCTAAGTCCTAAGGCAAGAACCTGAACTGACTCAGCACTGCCCAACCCCTTCCCAGCCGAAGCAGTTCCGGAAGATGATCCAGCAGACCTTCCAGCAGTATGCCTCACTCCGGGAGGAAGAATGCGTCATGAAGTTCTTCAATACCCTGGCAGGCTTTGCTAACATCGACCAAGAGACCTATCGCTGCGAGCTCATTGTAATGGCCTTTTCTTCTTAACCTCACGCTGCCTGACCTCCAAGCCTCTGGGATAGGACTGCAAGGGGCCAATGTGGGGGAGGAAGGAAAGTGGTAGGGAGAGAAAAGTGATGGGAAGAGGTGAACTGTATGGTGGGGTTTAAGATGGAGGGACGGGAGAGATGGCGGTATTTAGTCTACCTTAATATGATTTTCTAAAAGTTTCTGAAAATGGGTGGGTGGCACGGGAAACAGACCCCTTTTTCCTATTATTCCAGCAAGGATGGAACATTACCGTGGACCTGGTCATCGGCCCTAGAGGCATCCGTCAGCTGACAAGTCAAGATACAAAGGTAGAGAGGGTGCGAGAGCAAGTCTCACCTAGCTCCAGCCCAAAGGTCTTTTCCTCTTCCCTGCCCGCTCTCCAGTCTCCCCATCAGCCCTTCTCCCCCATTCCCCATTGCTCAGGGCAGAGTCTTAATAAGGCCAGGCCCTTGGTGTAGATTTGCTGAGAGGATCTGGGGCTAGCAGCACGTGCCGGATGGTTCATTATTGGCCATGTTGCCGCTGCTGCACGAAGTGGGGTGAGGAGCAAAGGAAGGCCATTGCCGCTCTTGTAGTGCACAAGGCAGAGGCTCTCCCAGGACTTCCTGGGGACCTGGGTCCAGTTCCAGCTCTACCACCGACTTGACACATGAGCATGACAAGAGGACCCCCCTCTCTTCTTCTGCCGTCTGAGAGGGCCCTTCAAGCCTTATTCTCTCCATCCTCAAAAGAGAGTGCCCACTCCCCACCCCTCATCCTTCCTCACCCCCATCTTGACCAGTTTCCTTGGTCAGATCCTGGGGTTGAATGGCCTTCAGCTTCTCCCTGCCTCTTTCACAGCCTACCTGCCTGGCTGAGTTCAAGCAGATCAAGTCCATCAGGTGCCTCCCCTTGGAAGAGGGCCAGGCGGTCTTGCAACTGGGCATCGAGGGCGCCCCCCAGGTGAGCTTCTCTGGGGGACCTGGGAGTTCTGTGGGTGAAATTTATTCAATCTGGCCTCTCTGAGTACAACAGGGACTAGGGGTTCTCTGTTGAAGGGTTAAGAAAACTGTACCCTTGCCTGGCGAGATAAAGGCACCTACCACCAAGCCCAATAATTTAAGTTCAATCCCCCAGCTCCAGCCCCTATAGTGGAAGGAGAGACATGACTTGTGTGGCTTTTCCTCTGACCTCCATGTTCACACAGTGACAACTTGGTGGCCTCTCTTCTCCACCCCCTAATAAAGAAGTCAGTATAAACCAAACTAAAACTCTACCCAGTATGCAAACAAGGTTCTATGATAGTGACAAGATTTAAGGAAATAAGAAACTTATGTCTTTATCAGGAAAGTAGTAGAAAAGGCTTTAGGTAGAGGCGAGTGAAAATAAGGAAGTTGAACACTGAACAAATCAGCAATGGTTTAGACATCAAGACCCGAGGAACCTGGGTTTTTTTTTTTGTAGGTAGAAATACAGGAGATACCTCAGACCACCAAACACTTGTCTCTCTCCATTCACCAGCCTGTGTTGAGCCCCCAGTCCTACCCACTTCCCACTTCTTAGTTTTTGCCCATACAAACTGAGCACTCCCCAAACACAAGGCATTGTGCTGCCTGCTCAGAGATCAGAAGAAGCTGGACCCAGAACTAGCTTTGCAGCTAAGAGCCCTGGGTAGCCAGTGGGAGGGATGGCCAGTGTGCCCCCTGGTGGCTATTTCTAACAACGCACACACAATACTCCGGAAAGGTGTGGGCGGAATCCCACTGAGGGAGGGTCAGGTCCTGTAACCTCTTCTTCCTCTTTGTGGGATGGACTGTAATGGAGGCTCTGCTTTCTCACCGTGGCTGGCCTCTCCTCCACAGTCCCTGTCCATCAAAACCTCGTCCCTGGCAGAGGCTGAAAACATGGCTGACCTCATAGACGGCTACTGCAGGCTGCAGGGAGAACACAAAGGCTCTCTTATCATGAACGCCAAGAAAGGTAGGTTTCTCTCTGGACATGGAATAGCCCAGCAGAGGACAGCGGAGGGAAGGGCAGGCATTGGCCCTTAAGTGGAAGCAAAGATTTTGGGAGTGTGGGGAGGTGCTACCGAGTCAGTTCTCTGTGGCCAGCAGCCGGAAGTAACTTCTGGAGGCGCTGTGTCTGCCGCTGTCGCATCAGAGCCTTGGCTAGCTTATGACTGTTCTGTTCTGCGTGACCCTGATTGGGGACCGCTCAGGAAATGGGCAAGGCTGGAGCATGTGATACTGGCAGGAGGAAGTTTACAAGGAAGGTTCTAGTTCCAGCCCCAGTCGTTTCCACTACGGTGCTGACGGGCAGCCTTGGAAGCAGCACCCCATCCGCCATCCGTTCAGGCCCATACGTCCCTGGTTCCAAGCCTCCCTTCCTCTATTTTTCTCCTAGATGGTGAGAAAAGAAACAGCCTGCCTCAGATCCCCACGCTGTGAGTATGAGAGGGTTGCCACGGTAGAGACCTAAGCTCAGACCCTAGGCTAGCGCTGAAAGAGCGTGGTGAAGCCCCACCTCCCTTGTTCCTGAGAGGACGCTGGAGTCTCGGCACTCCAGTGTGGTGTGTGTTCCTTCTCCGTACACAAGCGTGGGGTTAGTCCCTGTTCCACCTGACGCTGTCTTGAGATGTCAGCTTCTGTCTTTCCTTCCACTCTTGCTTTTTGGAGTCCTGGGCTATACTCCCAACTCACTGACAGCCAGGTCGGCTGCTTTTCAAGAAGCCGGGCAGTGGTGGCACACGCCTTTAATCCTAGCACTTTGGAGGCAGAGGCAGGCGGATCTCTGTGAGTTCGAGACCAGCCTGGTCTACAAGAGCTAGTTCCAGGACAGGCTCCAAAACCACAGAGAAACCCTGTCTTGAAAAACCAAAAAAAAAAAAAAAAAAAAAAGATCCAGCCAGAGCCGGGTGGGTGGAGGGAGGCAGAGTGAGGCTGCCTGAGGGGACTGTTGCAGAGCTCTGAGGTCAACCTGCCCTTTGACCTTTTTCTACTACAGAAACCTGGAGGCTCGGCGGTCCCAGCTCTCAGAGAGTTGTAGCATAGGTAAGCATGCTCTCCCGTAACCTCGGCCTCTGCTCCTTCCTCATGCTTCCTCGTCGCCTCTGCTTCCTCTCCTGATGTTACCAAGCCTTCTCTGCAAGTCACAGGGAACTACCTTCCAGATCATTTCTCAACGACCGCTCAAAATACCAATAGCAGCTGGCCTTGAACTTAGAGATCCACCCACCTCTACCTCCCGAGTGTTGGTGTGAAAGGCGTGAGCCACCACTGCCTAGCAGGATAGTTCCTACCAAAGTACTGTGTTGATCTTGGTCAGCTCTCATAGTACAAACATAATACAATAGATTGAATGACTTAAAACCAGTCATTTATTTCTCTCAGCTTTGGAGGGCTGGCAGGTCCGGCCTCTGTAGATTCTGTCTCGTGGGGTCTCTCTTCTGTGTGTGCCTCCTTGCTGTGTGGTCACAAGGTAGAGAGAGCAAACTCTAGCACGTCTTCTTCTAAGAACACTAATTTGTAATAGGAGTCCCCTCCTCATGACGTCACCTAACTCTCATCACTTCCCAGAGACCCACGCCAGCCATCGTACCGTAGGATAGGGCTGCAGCATATGGATTTGGGAGAGGTGAAGACATCAAGTTAATAATAAGGTCAAAGGGGTAATGCATTACTTGAAGCTGGCAAAACAGAGAGTGAGCATGGTTTCAAACTGAGGTGTCTTCCTTGACTCCTGGTACAGGAGCCTGGCCTCTCCTGCATGGCCCGCCTTCACTCACTCCTTTGCCTGTCCTGGCTTCCAAGTAGGAGTCATGGCTTAGCTCCTGGCTGTGCTCAGTAAAAACACTGGGCCCATGGGCCGGGCCCCTTTCTGTCGTTACAGAATCAGACATCTATGCAGAGATTCCCGATGAGACGCTGCGAAGGCCAGGAGGTAGGTTCCGGGTTCTTAAAGAGGCTGGTTACCCTACCACCACTGTGATCATCGTCGGGACCCCAGGAGGTGACATCACAAGGACTTCTGGGATGAACCTTCATCCTCATCTGCATGTGCTCTGTCAGGGAAGACCCGAGGGACCCTTGATTTGAAAGCTGCGATTCTATGCAGATCAGCCTAACGTGGACCTGGGTAGCTCAGTGGGGGCCTTAAAAATGTGGACCCAGGGACCAGGGACCAGGGACCAGGGTGATACTTATCCCTGGATCTGAGACAATGGGACAATTTAGATGTCATTTTCCAGTCAAGTCCTTAGATCTTTGCTATTGCACACTCAGGTTCTCCCTGGGGAGGCCAGCTGGACTTAGGATTCTGGGATATCCCACCCCTATTTTCTCCCTCTATGCAGGTCCACAGTATGGTGTTTCCCGTGAAGATGTGGTTCTTAATCGTATTCTTGGTGAAGGCTTCTTTGGGGAGGTCTATGAAGGGGTCTACACGAATCACGTGAGTCCTAGGCTCTTTCCTGGCATCCCTCATCTGTCTGTCTGAAGGGTGAGAGAAGAGCTGGGTGAGAGGTTGAAGGTGACTGACACACAGTGGGTCCTCTTTCACAGCTGACGCACAGTTGGTCCTCATTCACAGCTGACGCACAGTGGGTCCTCATTCACAGCTGATGCACAGTGGGTCCTCTTTCACAGCTGACGCACAGTGGGTCCTCATTCACAGCTGACGCACAGTGGGTCCTCATTCACAGCTGATGCACAGTGGGTCCTCTTTCACCTGTCTGATACACAGTGGGGCCTCTCATCCACATGGCCCAGGACTGTATCTGGAGCACCCAGGGAATGAAGAGTCATTCCCAAGATTGGGGAGCAGCATCCTAGGGGTGGAAACACATTGGGCTCTGAGGCTGATGGGAGAATGCAGAAGGAGAAATAGGGAAAGATGCAGTTAGATCAGGGCCTGCGTGGCTCCAGCAGGACTTGGTGTCCAGGTCACTGAAGCCTGGGTGAGCCTTGCCTATGTGGTTATACTTTGGCAGGCTGGAAAAGGCAGAGCCCAAGGGGAGCAGTATGGTTGAAAGCCAACAGGACAGAGAAGGAGGCCCTGCTTTCTTCTGAAGGAGCCCCTGTGTGTTCTGTCGTATACCTGCTGGCCTTGGGCAGATCACGTGACTGTGTATCCTCATCTGTACACAGGGACTGAGCTTTCTGGTCTCTGAAGCTCTTTCTAGCTCTAACACAGAATGACCCAGAAGGAAGGGAAAGAGGAGGAGCGCTTGAGCAAAGATACAAAAATGGGGTGTGGGGTATGCAGGGGTGAGGTGCCATGGAAGGGCTACACCATCTGCCTTCCCTAGGGTGGTTGCCAGTGCCGCATCAGTCATGCTGAGGATAGGGAAAGACACTCGCTCTAAACGTGGCAGAGCCCTTGACCATATGCTCCTATTGCAGAAAGGAGAAAAAATTAATGTGGCCGTCAAGACCTGCAAGAAAGACTGCACCCAGGACAACAAGGAGAAGTTCATGAGCGAGGCAGGTAGGCGTCCCCTGGGGAGGGCCCCTGAGGTGCTCCAGCCCTCAAGGATGAGGGGCCCAGGAGGCTGGGAAGGAGAGGGTGTGAGCAGTAGTAGTGGGAACCCACCTCCTGTAAGAGAATTCTTGGTGCATATTTTGCAGCTGGGGCAGGAAACTGCCTTTCTCTCGTATGGCAGGGACGGGTGTGTAGCTCAGTGGTAGAACACTTGCCTGGTATACATGAGGCCCTGTTTGATCCCCAGCACCAAGGAAGGAAAACCAAATACTTTCTGTATGACCTTTGACCTGCTCCACCTCCACTTGCCCCTTGCAGTGATCATGAAGAAACTTGACCACCCTCACATCGTGAAGCTCATGGGCATCATTGAAGAGGAGCCCACGTGGATCATCATGGAACTGTATCCTTATGGGGAGGTGAGCTCGGGGGGCGCAGGAGGAACCCCACGTGACAACCCGGCTGCAGTCGAGCAGGGCACGGGAGACATCGTCACAGCTTCCCGCCTTCCATATTTAGCTGCTAGGTAGAGGGAATTGCCAAAACGTATTGCCACCTTTAACCTTGCCCCCCCCCAATGGAAAGGAGGTGTCAGTGGCTCCTGGCAGCCCGGTGCCTTGGTGCCATGCTGCGGTAGAATGGGTGGTTCTGATGCCAGGTCTCCCTTCCTGCAGCTGGGCCACTACCTGGAGCGAAATAAGAACTCCCTGAAGGTACCCACTCTGGTCCTGTACTCTCTACAAGTGTGCAAAGCCATGGCCTATCTGGAGAGCATCAACTGTGTACACAGGTAGGGACCGCGAGAGACAGCGTGGCCTGTGCCCGGCAACGGAGCATTCTCAGCCCTCAGCACCTGGGTAGTCTCCATGGAACATTTTCTCACCTACCCTAGGGTCCCACCGGAGCTTTGTGTCTTTTGGCGAGGGCCGGAGGATGGCTGCCATCTTGCCCAGAGCTCCATCTCCTCTCCTTCACCCACTGGGTGACACATGGCTTAGGAAGAAGGAAGGGGGCTGGAGAAGTGTCTGGAACATCAGAGAGTCTGTCATTCTCTACCCTCATTCCAGAATACCCCCACCCCCTCCACCCCCAGCCGCTTGAACTATGACTGTAGTTGGCTCCTCCCGACTTGCCACCTGACTTCATTCTTATTCTCTTTATACTGTGAGCCCCCAAGGAGACTCAACACCCCAAGGTGTTCGGCATGCCACCGTCAAGGCCTGTGTGATTTTGAGTCTGAGTCTGTGTCAGGCCATGTAGGAGATCCAAACAAACATTCCCTCGTGCGTTCAGTGAGTCCCGTGGAGCATCCAGTCGGTACCAGCCTGTGTTCTAGAACATAGGAGAAAGCCATGGTCAAGAGAAATAAGAATGTTTCTCTTTGGAAAACTCACATTCCAGAGCAGGAAGGTCAAATGTGAGATGCACGTGGCCCGGGGCCGAGGTTGTGTGCTCATAGCGTCATTTCCTTTATTTAGCTGAAGTTGGGTGTTTTAAAAAGCCATCTTTTCTGTAGCAGAAGCAGCAGGAAGTGGCATGGCCTGTGAGAAGCAAGTGGTGCCTTTGGGGTTGGTAGTGACTCTAAGGTAGCCGGTGTCAACAGGCACTCCTCAAGGAGAGCCAGACGCCTAGGAGTTTCAGGAGTTATGTTTCTCTTCCTGTCTGAAACCTGCTGAGATGTTCCTTCCGGCAGATGCCTGGTTCTCCTCGCTTGTCCCAGGGTCCCAAGGCAGTGCCTCATGCTAATCTTCAATCCTTCTTTCAGGGACATTGCTGTCCGGAACATCCTGGTGGCCTCCCCTGAGTGTGTGAAGCTGGGAGACTTTGGGCTGTCCCGGTACATCGAGGATGAGGACTATTACAAAGGTGAGAGCTTCCCAGGTACCAGGACGGTTCGTAGAATTCAGAATCCCAGAGCCAGGAAGCCTGAGGTTCAGGCAGCCTAGGTTAGTGGTCTCTGGAGAGCAGGAATGCAATTTCAGATCTTTTGTCCTTAAATAATCCCTTTGTCCACACAAAGCCTCTGTGACCCGTCTCCCCATCAAATGGATGTCCCCCGAGTCCATCAACTTCCGCCGCTTCACCACCGCCAGTGACGTCTGGATGTTCGGTGAGTGGTGATTCGGGGGGACCCAGAAAAGTGATGATTCTTCTGTCTGTGTCCTGGGCAGGAGGACAGCACAGGGAACAAAGGTCTTCCACGTGTCCCTCAGGTCCCAGGGGCACTGAGAAGTCCCAAAGGTCGAGTGTCAGTGCAGAGCAGAAGAGAGGGCTGAGGCCTGGTTGAGCCAAACTGGGCTTATCTCCCTTGTAAACGCATGTGGCAAGCAAGTACTACACCCGCCATGCCTAAGGACTATGTGGGAAAGGCTTCGAGGGATATTCAAAGAAAACTGGCCAGTTTCTTCTGATGAAGATGTCCAAGGAGAGAGAAGGCCCGGCTGGGTGGGTCTGATGGACACAGCGCGCTGTATAAGATCCACTGGCCTTGCCGCTGTTTCTGGGACACTCACTGTCCTTCCTATCTTCCCTCTGAGGAAATTAAGACTCAGCTGAGTCGGGGGTGTGCCCAAGGTCACACAGGCAACACGAGTCTGTACTAAGTTTATAACTTCACTATGAGAAAGTTCTGACAATCCAGATATGCCCTCCTCTGGATCCCTAGAACCCTAGTAATTCCATGGGGGAAGGTTCTTGGGAGTAGACCATGGTTCATTTACTACAAGTATAGGCTATGGATGTCTGGGGTGGATCATTGCGGTGGACAAGCCCTCAGAGGAGAATGCTTCTCCTCCAGCGGGGACCAATTGCAATGGCTGCAGTTATCCCTGGGGAGGGCAAGCTGACCCCTCCCCTGAGCCGTCCCCCTCTGCTCTCAGCTGTGTGTATGTGGGAGATCCTCAGCTTTGGGAAGCAGCCTTTCTTCTGGCTTGAAAACAAGGATGTCATCGGGGTGCTGGAGAAAGGGGACAGGCTGCCCAAGCCCGACCTCTGTCCACCTGTCCTTTACACGCTCATGACCCGCTGCTGGGACTATGACCCCAGCGACCGGCCCCGCTTCACGGAGCTCGTGTGCAGTCTCAGGTGAGCATAGGGTGTGGAGCTATGGGTGGAGGCTGAGGCTTTCTGCCCTTCAACGTTAGATGGGGCCCGTAGCCTCTAGCCCTGTGCAGTGGGTGCCCTTGTTCCCCCTTGTCAGCCAGGAGAATTCAGGTTAAAGCTGGTGACTTGACCCCCTAGTGGTGACAAGTAGAATGGAACTTATCCTAGAATGCCCTCCTGATCACTGCAGGGTAGGTGCCCTCTCTTTTAATAGAAGTGTAGTGGGTACCAAAAAGTATTGGAGGACAGAAAGTTGAGACCAAGTTCACTGTCCCATGCAAGCTCAGAGATGAGACCAGCATGGGGAAGCCTTGCCTTGCTCACTCAGATCCCTCATGGAGCAGACTGCTCGTGACCATGTCCTTTCTTGCTCTCCTCTCCACTCCATATTCCTTCCCAGTCATGAGAGAGAGGGGTACTTTTGACCTGTTATTAAGACTGTGCCCCAGGAGTTGCCTGCCTGTTTTGTTTGGGCATCAGTGGCCTAAGGCTTGGCTTCTTCTCAGTGCCCAGCTGCTGTTTCTCCAGTGCCAGGAGGTCCCTAGTGGGGGGATGTCATCTATTTTAGGGGTTCAGGGTTTCCCTTCTTCTTAGAGGTTCAGGGTTTCTGCTTGCAACTCATGAGTGGCCCAACTTGTTTTGGTTTCCTTTAGGGTGGGGATCAGCACACTTCGGTTAAGGACCCAGATAGTAAATATTTGGGACTTTGCAGCCTGTGAAAGTCTCTGGTTGCAACCACTTGTCTCTACCATTGCAGTCAGAAGCACTGCTCGAGGAAGAAGCTGGCTGTCTCTGATAAAATTACATCTGCATACGCCCAAACTTGGCAATACTTTTACATGTCATAAATATTACAAAATTCAATCATGAAAAAACATGGTGGCCAGTCTTAATTTGAGACCATGCAAAAATAGGTAGGAGGGCAGGCTTAGCTTGTGGCCGCCATTTGCTGACCTTTGTCATAGGGAAGCTTGATTAATGATCTTAGATAATGTAGCAAACACTGTGTGTGTGTGTGTGTGTGTGTGTGTGTGTGTATGAGTGGGTGCGTATTGGGTTCAAGTCCAGTGTTTGGCGAATGTTATGCAAGTATTCTACCACTGAACTACACTCCCAACTCAAATGATTTTATCTGAGGGTAAGAAAATAAGCCACAGGCAAGACAAGGCAGCACGTGCTTATAATCCCAACACTTGTAAGGTATAGACAGTAGGGTCAAGCTCATCCTCAGCACAAATATTTTTATTTAAAAGTCTAATGGGAGGCCGAAGGGAGAGACTTAAGAATGCCCAGGTGAGAATGAGCCTGCATTTGTTTGTGCCTCGTAGTCTCTAACACGATCTGTGAAACCGTAATCTTAGAACACCTATCTGCTGCCTCCTCCCTCCATGATGCTCCTGAATAGTTCTGCGCCAGCTGTGGGTCCTTCCCAAGGAAGACTTAGAAAGCCAAATTAATTGAAAGACATAATGTGAAAAGACAGAAGGTCTGGGGTGGGAAAAGGTGGAGTCTTGAGAACCACAGAGAGTCTTGGTCATTGCCTGTCTCCGGGTAGACACTCACTCCCGCTCCTTGAAGAGACTGGGAGCCTAGAAGAGCTCAGATGCCTCCTTCAGGCGCAGCATGGTGGACCTTCCGCCAGGTTCGGAAAGGGTCCAATTAGCACTCCCCAGTCTTGTGTCAAGCTTTGAGAGCCTTGCACAAAATATTAGTGAACTTACAGAATCTTTTGATGGATAAAATACATAGTAGGCTATGGACACGTGTGTGTGTGTGCGTGTGTGTGCGTGTGTGCGCGCGCGTGTGTAAATTTGAAGGCACATACCACGTGGTATACATTTGACAATATGTAATACTTAGTGTTCCTTTGAGCACATGGACTTGAAGATCATGCAGTGATTCTAAGGGCCTCTGGGATGAGAAGCACGTCACTAGGAGAGAAAGGCAGGACCTCATTATAGCTGAGAGGACTGCAGCCCCAGAGCGTGCTACAGAGGGAGACGGGGAGTATCTAACACCATGGCGAATCTGGCCCCAGGTCATAAATTCAGATGGGACATTGGAAATATCCACAGAGCTTGTTGCCAATAGCAGATGCAGGAAGGCTGGAGGTGGGGAAGGTCGCTCTGTGGCCCCCTTCTGGGGCTGGCTCTGTAAGGATTTCTATCCATTGTCCATTCACGTGATCCTCTCAAACCTTGGAGCGAGGGTAAACTCAAGATCCATATCCTAATCTCTCTCAGAGAGGTCTCCCAAGTCTTCTCAGTGGGGAACGTGGAGGTGGAAGTAGGATCTGGTGTCTCTCATTGAAGTCTCTACTGGCTTCAGTGTGTCCCCTTTGACCCTGTTTCTCTCTATCTGCCCGGACTCCTTGACAGTGACATTTATCAGATGGAGAAGGACATCGCCATAGAGCAGGAAAGAAATGCTCGCTATAGACCCCCCAAAATATTGGAGCCCACTGCCTTTCAAGAACCCCCACCCAAGGTAAGTCAAGCCCAGGTCTCATTAGTCCTACAGCCACAGAAGGGTCCTTTGTGGCCCAATTTCCCTTTCCTAACACAAGGAGTTGGCTTTTCTACCCTCCTCTTTCAGCTCTGGACCAAACCACCAACCATCCACAGGTGTCCCAGCAAGAGAAATCTGGGTACAGCACACAGCCCATGGGGAAGCTGAATCAAGAGCTGTCCTTTAGAGCTCCCTGTGGAATCCTGTGTGTTTCTGGGGAGGGCAGATCAAGAGCCCATTATAACAAGGAAGGGGAATGCCCTGAGCTCCTGAGATGCAGGCTCTATGTCCATGCCTGTAGTGATAGCCTGGACTCAGGATCCGGGACCCTACGACCCTACCATCAAATGCTTGGATTTCCAGAAACCAATCCTGTATTAGCTAGAGCTGACAAAACAGAATGCCACAGGCAGAATGATTTGAACAACACACATCCATCCCTCCCAGAATCAGGAACTTGGAAGTCCACAGCCTTAGTCTGTGGGGAGGGTCTGTGGTTGCTGTTTTCCTCATCGCTGTGGTGAGGCATCCAGTGAAAATAGTCTAAAGAAGGAAGGGATTATTTTGACTTTACATTTGAGATTAGAGTCTGTCATAGTAGGGAAGGCATGGCAGTCTGAGGTCACATGACAGTTACTATCAGGTAGCAGAGAGGTGGATGCTGCCTCTGAGGTAACTTTGCCTTTTTATGTGGTCCAAGATCCCAGCCCACAGAATGATGTCCCTATGTCTAGAGTGAATCTTCTCTCAGTTAATATAGAACCCCCCCCCCGAAGACATACCCAGAGTCTTGTCTTTTTGGGGATTCTAGACCTGTCAGATTGACCATCAATATTAACAGTCACGGTGTCCCTTCCTAGCTCTCAGATGGTCTTCTTGCCCTAGCCTCACTTGTCAGGGAAGATGAGAGAAAATGAGAAGAACTCTCTTAGTCTCTAGTACACGAATCCCATCATGGGCTGACCTCACCCAAACCTACTCCTCCCTCAAAGACAGCGCCTTATAACACTGTCACACTGGGAGGTAAGATGCCAGTATACAAAGAGGCACAGTTGGGAATGGGCACAAAGGATGAGTCCATATAAATACCCAGTCTGGTTCTAGGCCCTTTCTCGTAGTCTCTCCTGCCTGTGCTGTCCTCTTTCCTGCCTGCCATAGACAAGTAACTAATGCTCAGTGTATGGCTGCAAAGTGAATTCAAGGGTAGTTCTCTCCTCATCTTTCCGTGGTAAACAGAGAGAGCTGCCTCGGGCCTGATGGTTGCTTTGGTGTATCCTTTTGGCTGGAGCTGAGAGTCATACTGACATTGCCCTGTGTTCTCTTTCTAGCCTAGCCGGCCCAAGTATAGACCCCCTCCGCAGACCAACCTGCTTGCTCCTAAGCTGCAGTTCCAGGTAAATGTGTAACTAGATGGTGGGGAGGTCTGCACTCCACCCTCCTCAAGGTCCTTCCTGAAATCCCATGCCTACACGTTTGGGGTGCAGCAGCAAACACCTGCTTAGGGGATGGAGATGCCTGGGTTGGCTCTTTCTTGGTAGCCAAAAGAGAATTTCAACTGATATCAAACGAACAGAAATTCAGTTCTTCCAGAAGTTCTGCCTGCAGCCCAGTCCAGCCATCTGCAGTGTCTGCTGCTTCCTGTGCCTGCCTGCAGCTGCCTTCCTGTGTCCCTGGCTTCCCTGACCTCTTACCCTGAACAGAGCCTTCTGTGAAGGAATTCCAGGGTGCTGGGGATGGATGACATCCCGTAAACTTGAGTGTCTCCCAAGATTCTGTGCAGAGGCTCTGGACAGGACCTAGGTGGCCAGTGAAAAGAGAGCGGGGGCCCATCTAAGCTGTCTGCATTCATCATTGCCAGCCTTGAATCTGCCCAAGGCTGTAGCGTGTGACTCATGTATCCCTGCCCTGTGTCACTCTCTTGCATCTGGGTGAGATACGGCACAGCCTCCTGCCTTTCCTGTCCCTACCTTCCCTAGCATAGAGTTGTGGCTTCAAAACAGAGCATCCCAAGGAACAAGTATCAATCTTAGCTCGGCTGATGCTCCACACAGGAGGAGTGAGCCCCCAACCATGCTTCCCTTGTCAGGGAGATGGCCCTGGGTTAAAAACAAACCCAACCGAGAATGGACATGTCTTGTAGGAGGTGACAACATGCCATATATATATATATGAGCTGGTGAGATGGTTCAGAGGGTAAAGGCACTGCTGCCAAACCTGATGACCTGAGTTTGGTCCCCGGAACCAAGATGGTGGAAGGAGAAATCCAATGTCCAGAATTGTCCTCTGACCTCCACAATCATTATATGGTACACATGTGATTGCACACATGCGTGTGCGCGCGCGTGCGCACACACACACACACACACAAAGTTTTAAGAAAACATTTAAAGCAATTATTGTTAGACTGGAGAGGTGGCTTTGTGGTTAAAGCACTTGCTGGGGAAGGCATGAGGGTTGGATTCTGAAGCCTCAGAGCCCACATAAATGTCAGGTGAACATGGCAACTGTCTGTAATTCCAGTCTTAGAAGGCAGAGATGCAGAATTCCCAGAGCAAACTGGAGGGTTTTGAGACAAGCTCTGAGTTTGACCAAGAGACCATGCCTCAGTGAATAAGGTGGAATAGTGATTAAGGATGATTCCTGACATCAATCCAGGGCCTCCATGCATAATTCAAATATATAAGCACATGCATGTGCAAATAATATGCAAATGCACATAATTCAAACACAATAAGTTTTTAACCAAAATAATTATACCCCAGACACACAGAGAGGACATATTTACACACACACACACACACACACACACACTTCTGGGTTTTGACCCTGTGGGATCAACCAACCAATAATGAAAAATGTGAAAAAAAGAAAAGAACAAAGCCCATATCTGCATGAAATAGGTACAGATTTTTCTTGTCATTGTTCCCTAAACACTATAGTATGCCATTCACATAGCCTTTCTATAGTATTAAATATCATAAGTAATCTAGAGTGTTCTACAATACATCGGAGGACAGCTGTAGATAGACAAATATAACACCATTATACTAAGGGATTCCGTATCTATGGTACATCCTGGAACCGCACATCCCTAGGACACTGAGGGCTAACCATGTGTGTGTGTGCATGTGCGCACACATGTGCATTCATCTATCTACAGACTTATCATAACCTATGTCACAACTATGAAACAAACCCTTTGCAAACCCTGGTCTCAGAAGATGAGTTGGCTGTGAGCATCCTCCCGTGTGAAGAGCACTGTGCAGGAGGAGTGTCTGGCAGATGAGAGGCCACATTGCTCTGCCACACCTCTTCATCAGGGCCAGGAAAATAGCACACCCCATCCTTTATCCGCCGCGGTAGAGCAAGTCTTCATTCCCATGGTTCACGTTCGTCCTTTTTTTGTGCTCCTGTTCGTAGCAGCTAATTGTCTACCCTCTTGCCTTGTTCCTGTGCCTTGTGCTTCTTTGCTTCTCATGAATAGGTCCCTGAGGGTCTGTGTGCCAGCTCTCCTACACTTACCAGCCCTATGGAGTACCCATCTCCTGTTAACTCGCTGCACACCCCACCTCTCCACCGGCACAATGTCTTCAAGCGCCACAGCATGCGGGTAAGAAGGACTCTGCATGCTGGGTGTCGGTCTCGCCAAGGAGGCTGCTGGAGGGAGGTGGCTTGGGAAGCGCTCTGTGTTTCCATGTGCCAGGCAGACTCCAGAGGGCTTCTGTGGCCCTCTTCCCTTTGCAAATACATCAGCCAGACAGGACCTGCTCTTGTCCATACTGGTGCTGCGGCCAATGATGGCAGACTGTCTCTCTTTCCTGAGTCCCAGGAATCAGGTATTCCAGGCAGTGGGCAGAACATAGCAGAGCCTGGGGCTGCTGTGGAATCAAAGGATCCTGGAAGTTGCCCCCTGGGCTGCATTCCTGCCTGATTGCTTTGGTTGCGAAATCTATCCCTGGGGGAAAGACTTTCTCATGGTGGCTTTCCCTGCTGCTTCTGTGAATGGTACTTGTGGGTGTAAAGGGTAAAGGCTGGTGTGGATACTGGCTCATAAGTCCACTCCCTGCAGCCTCTGTCTCTTCAGTGACTGCTGAGGACCTGAAGGCTTCATGGACCAGATGGTCCGGTCTTCTGTGCAGAGCATCTTTGCCTGCGAGCGGATGTCCACCCCCACCAGCCATCTCCCTTGTGGGTCAGTTGCTGTGAGCGCCTGATGTATTTTACTAAGTTATGAAACAGACTGAAACACCATTTTAGCTTTTGCTCTATATGTATGTACCTTTCTGACTCAAGAGACATAACTCTAACACTCTATGTGGAAAAAAATGTATGTTTATTCCAATACCTTTGAGAAACATAGGCGATTATGTTGATATGCTTCTGGGCTGTTATTCTTAATTTAGTGAAAATTTGAAATGGGCATAATTTAGAATTCCAGGCAGTAAGATCTGTTATGAAATCAAAGTTCCCCAAACTCACTCTATTTTTCTCTCTTACATTAAGTTAACCAATTTTTCACTTCATATGTGCCTAACCATAATTAACCCGCAGTTTTAAGAATGTGCTATAATTTAGGCAATGTTCACCGCACCCCCCCCCACCCTGGACCCTTTATTTATAGTTAATTAAGTTTTGGAAGCTTTGTTTAAAATGGCGTTCTTTTGGAAAGAGGCTATTTAGTGCCTGCGAGGGGCAGCACCACCTTTGTCTGAACTGTGATTTCGCTGCCAGGACTTTGTTCAGTTCCATAAAGGCAGCCTCTGCAGGCCTTTTGTGGCAGGGGATTAGACGTGGTTGTCCTACGAGAGCTCTGCCTGAAAGAGCATGACGAAAATTTCTTTAAATAAGTTAAAGAAAAGAAGTTAAAAGTCTAAACGCCATTTTATGGTATAGATGAGAATGGATCTTTCTAGCGGCTTGCTGACAAGAGATGACAGGTTTCCCGTGGATCTCCCAAAAGCATCTAACAAAGATTTGGAGATGGAAAAAAAAAAATGATTTCCTCTATAGCACGGCTCATCTGGGAGTCTGTGGCGCCTCACACAGGGATGACAGTAGCCATCTCCTTCCCCAAGGGTATTGCAATTCAGTAATGAAGTTCAGAAGGGTGGACCAGCATGCTGTCCTGGGTGCTGAAGGAAGAACCCCGGAGGCTTTGCCTTCCAGGCCCAGGTGTAAACTCACCTGTATCGCTCCCGGGGAAGCTTTGGACAGGGAACAACTGGAATGCAGGGGATGGACAAAAAAACAGCAAGACCGTAGAAAAAAAGCTATCGGGTGGGGGAGCACTGTTTTGCTAGAACAAGGAAGGTTTTATGTGGAGGTGTAAGTGAGGCAGGAAGGATGAGGCATAAGCAAATTACAGAGAAGAACTCGTGAACACTATTCTGTAGCGCAAGTTCCTGATTCCTTCCAAGAAGTGTAGGTGTGTGTCGCCTAGGAAGAGTACCCAGAATGCATTTCGACCAAACTGCAGCGTAAAGAGGTTCGAGGTTGCTATTATTAGAAGTATTGGAGCTGGGGAGATGGTTCCGTGGATAAGGCACTTGCCATGCAAGCTGAGGACCAGCGTTTGGAGCCTTAAACTCACCTAAATGCTGGGCAGATGTGGCGGCCCACCTGTCATTCCGGCTCTAAGAACACAGAGCATCCCAGGAACTAAGTGGCTTGGTAGACTAGCCCATCTCAGTGAGCTCTCGGTTCAGCTGAGAGAGAGAGAGAGGGAGGGAGGGAGAGAGAGAGAGAGAGAGAGAGAGAGAGAGAGAGAGAGAGAGAGAGAGAGACCATGACTCAAGGATATGAAGAACAACAGAGGAAGGTGAGCATCTCCACCTTCAGCCTCCATACACGTGTGCTCCTGTAACACATGTCTAGCATGCATACAGACATGTGTGCACATACTTACACAGATTAAGGATAAAACAAACAAGTTCTCCATTTACCCTGTATTATGTCATTATAAGACATCAGAACAAGTTTTTCGGCATGTGTTTGCTAAAACCTTTGCCAAGGTCAAGTCCGGGGCGTACAGCACACATATCCCACGGGAATCTCTTAAGATCTGTAAGATTAGATGTAGATTTGGACTCCATTAACTCACCCTATCATCATTTAATCTCGTTCATTCTATGTATCTAACCCTGTATTTAGAACTTTTAACACTTAAGCCCCTCTATTTATTAAAAACCTGAGGTAGCTATAGACCGTAACAGTCACCCACATTGGATTTAGCTGGAGACATTTTTAACTTTAAAATGTTTACTTTTACCAGGCAGTGGGGGTACATGTCTTTGACCCCAGCACTCAGGAGGCAGAGGCAGGTGGATCTCTGTGAGGTTGAGGTCAGCCTGGTCTACAGAGAGTTCCAGGACAGCTGGGGATACACAGAGAAATCGTGTCTCGAAAACAAAACAAAAAGTGTTTGCCTTCATTTGAGTCTGTTTTCTTTTCCTATAACAAAATACCCGAGGCTGGAACATCACACAGAAAAGAGGTTTATTTAGCTCAGTTTTGGAGTGCTAAGAACATGGGCAGGCACCCACAAGTGCTTCCTGACCACATTATATCGTGGTAGATAGCACCATGTTAGGGACATAAATTCCGTGTTCTGTCTATTACTTATTTAACCCTGTGAGAACAAAAACATAGCGTTTTTTAAAAGTTCTGTTCTCCCAGCATCCAGCTCTATGGCTGCCACATAGCTGCTTGACAGACAGCGGCCGAGTGGATTGATGAGTGATCCTCAGCTTTCCTTACGTTGTGACCATTCAATACAGTTTAACAGAGTCATGTTGTGGTGATTCCCCCAACCATAAAAATGTTTCATTGCTACTTCTTAACTGTAATTTTTCTATGGTTATGAAACATAAAGTAAGTATCTGTGTTATCCAGCGGTCTTAAGGGACCTCTGTGAAAGGCTCATTTGATTCCCCCCACACACCCCCGCCCAGAGAGGTCGAGACCCACGGGTTGAGAACTGCTGGCTTGGATGACTATTGTAAGAAATGTACGCCGGTCATCGAATCTGTCTGAGTGGTGGGCAGCACACCCCAGCACGGCTATTTGAAGCTGGACTGTAACAATCAGGCCCGTTTTATGGGGCTTAGAACGCTTTAGAGGCCTGGTAGACGTGTGGCTTATTTAAGTATATATGATTTTTTTTTACTTAGCATTTTCTTTAAGTGACCTATAAACTGGCCACGTCAAAGGGAAGGGGCTGTGTGGATTCATCATAATAGGATACCTGAGACTGGGTAACTAGTTCATTCATGTGTTAACGGCATTAACTTATTCAAGAAGTCAGCACCTCCAGATGGTTTTTTTTTTTTTTTTTTTTTGGTTTTGGTTTTTTCAAGACAGGGTTTCTCTGTGGCTTTGGAGCCTGTCCTGGAGCTAGCTCTGTAGACCAGGCTGGTCTCGAACTCACAGAGATCCGCCTGCCTCTGCCTCCTGAGTGCTGGGATTAAAGGCGTGCGCCACCATCGCCCTGCTCTCCATATCTTTAAGTCACCCCACCTCTCAGCAATGTTGCACTGGAAATCAAGTTCCTGACACGTGAACCTTAGGGGGCCACATTCAAGCCGTGGCAGGAACCTCTGGTGTTCATGTCACAAAAGATCCCTGTCACTGGTACGAAGTTTTGCAATGCAGGGGACACACACAGCCTTCTTCCTCCGGTAGACACAAGAGGCCAAGGTGCTCACTCACAGTAGATAAAATACAAAATAGTTCAGAGGGACAAAGAAAATAATTATGCAAATGCACCCTGAAAAGACTGAGGGAAAGTAGGAAACATCAACACCCACATAGGGTGATAAGACCAAGAGTAAGTCCAAAGCCCCAAAGGTGAGCGAAGATGGGGTTAGGACTAGCGAGGAGGAAACAGCCGTCATTTTGTGTCTGTGGAGTCATGCCTCTGGAGGGTCCACCATCCACCTTCTCTCTTAGCTCATTCCTTTCTTTTAACCTCTGTTCGTACCATTCAAGCTATTATCTTACCCAAGAACGCATGGCTGATGGGCACAAATAGTCCTGTGCATATGGAGCTCATGGTAGCCCCACTGTAGGTGGAAGCTTCCAGACCTGTCATCACAGTGCTTAGGGGGGAAACAAATCCCAAATGGTTTTGGAGCGGGCTTTGTTTTTCTGCGTCTATTAAATGTCAGTAGCCACCACAAATGCCAGCCAAGAAAAGGGGTGGATGGTTGAAAATCAAATGAACAGATCATGTGACAGTCTGAACCCACTGCTCTGGGATCTGGCATCCTGTTGCTGCCAGGCGTGTGGATGAGGCTGAGACCGGAGCAAAACTCTCTGCGTTCGCATCCGTGGTTGTGGGGCAAGGGCTAGACAAGAGAAGAGCAGCAGGCAATGCCAAGGTTTGGCTCCCCTGAGACCCTTCAGCAGACCCTCCCTGGTCCAGGCCCAAGGACGGGGCTCATTGCAGCTGTTGTCCTCACAGGAGGAGGACTTCATCCGGCCCAGCAGCCGAGAAGAGGCCCAGCAGCTCTGGGAGGCAGAGAAGGTCAAGATGCGGCAGGTTCTAGACCGCCAGCAGAAGCAGATGGTGGAAGATTCCCAGTGGCTGAGGCGGGAGGAGAGATGCTTGGTAAGTGGCTCCCCTCTTTTCCTACCCAGGCGGAGGGATGCTCCCCCAGTGTTCTCCAGACTTTCTACTCTGGAACCTAAGTCCTCTGCTTTGGTCTTTTCTGCAGGACCCTATGGTTTATATGAATGACAAGTCTCCATTGGTAAGTTACCTTGAAAGGCCTGTCAGAGCCACAGCCTACAAAAGCCTTATCCACCCAGGTCCCCTTTTCCAGACCCGTGGGTCTGCCTGTCTCTGCCCTTTAGGTTGAACCCCTGCTTCTCTTCACCTGAAAGTCAGTGGGACTCATATTGTTAGTGCTGTCTTGGGCCTCTAGAAAGGTTACTTGGGGTCAGGAGCTCTCGGGTTCCCCCCCCCCACCCCGTTCACGGCTCTAATGGCTAAACTGGAAGGGGGATGTAATGATGGAAATAAGATGTTCCCTGTGCACGGTAGTGACTCCCTTCTCTCTTCCTTTCCTTACAGACCCCCGAGAAGGAGGCTGGCTACAGTGAGTGCTTCCCTGGGGGTCAGTTTCCACCTGGGGTGTGTTGGGGGTCTGGTCTTGGCCTTGCTCACTGTCCTGCAAGGAGTAGAGGGCTGTCTTTGACTTTTAAGAAGAAAAAGTCACCATTTACCTTGTTTTATTTTGAATGTGTGGAATCACTTGGATTTGGGAAGGAGACTCCCCTTCAGGTCTTCCCAGCCCCTCACTCTCCATCCACCTCTGCCTTCTAGTCGGCAGCTCCTTTGGTCTCCCTTTCCTTTCTCCTCCCATCTTCATTTCTTAACTGAGCCTGGAACGCCCTCCCCATTTCTGTTTTTCACTCAGCCTATGGGGAGCCCTTTGTTAGGTCTAGACTTACCTTCCCAGACCCTGGTCTTCTCCAGGCCAGAGGGATGGAAGATTCAGAGTCACTAAGACCTTTCCAGAAGCTTCTAGTGAAGGCAAGGAGGGGCAGAGTGGTGCTGTTGCTGCTGCTGCTGCTAATAGTCACAAAGAACTTAGCACAACCCTAAGTCACTCACAAATGTTAACCTGCTTCGTATTCTACCAACACTATGGGGCCGGTGCAGTCTCTCTTTCTGTCACAGATGAATCAGAGGCTTGCGACCATGAAGCCACCTGTCTAATAGCACCTGACTACTTACTAATTAACTCAGCTTGGATTTGAGATCAGATGTTCTGGGTTCAAAGGTCCTTTCGGAGCCAACGAGCTCCTTCTCCAGATGAAAATTAAGACTAGGGGGTGTAAGCGGCTGCCTTGGATGAATGAGCCCCTGTGTGGTGGTTCGATCAGAAGCAAGATTACTGGCTTGCATCTTGGCTCCCTGTCACAAGAGCTCCCCCAGGTTGTATGTGCCATTTCTCCTCAGAGGAGAGTCAATAGGACGACACGCCATCACAGTTTTAAATCACTGCGCCGGGGTGGACCGCACAGGCTGCCGCCTGCAGGCTGTGGGCTTCTTGCCCATCTTGGAGAGAGCACATCAAGCCTTGGAGTCTCCCATACTCACTGCATTCATTATTCCCTGCCTTGACTTTTTCTTTCTATGCCATAGACAGATCTTGTCCCAAGCTACTGGGAAGTCAGGAAGGCCTGGGACGCTGTTTCCTTGGTCATCTTCCTGGAGTTTGGGTTTTATACTCTTGGGATCTCTTGATGGTAGAGAAGGGCGGTTGGCTTGATTATAAGAAAGTAGAAAAAAGAAAGACCAGGTACTGAGACCTTCACTTACTCCCTGTCCTTCCTATTGTAGTGGAGTTCACAGGGCCCCCACAGAAGCCACCACGGCTCGGTGCACAGGTACGTATTGGGGTTACGACTGCCCAAAACCATAGACCTGAGATGCTCAGAGGCTCTTGGAGATAATCCAGTCCAGTGTCATTGTTGCAGAGATAAGTCCCAGAGAGCAGATGCACCTCGCCTAAGGCCTCGGAGCTAATTCATGACAAAATGGGGAAAGGGGACCAGTTTTTTAGCACCTGGTCTCTTCCCTGACCAGGGAAAAGGTCTCATTGGTCCAGTCTGCTCTCAGGAGTATCAGGGCCTCTTCTCTTCCTGAGCTCTCCCCCAGATTCCAGCATCCTACTATCCACTGGAAAAATCATCTGAGAAATGTTAAGACAGTGTGGACCCAAAGACCAGACGATGTTTAGACCAAGCTGGTGTGACTTTGTGTCTTATTAACACACCAACATTTTGTTTGGCTTCCCCAGTTGAAGAACGATGATCCCAGAGGCAGAAAGGGGGGCTCTACCCCTGGGACAGAGTGCTTGTTGCAAAGCAGGGGTCTTTACACGGGTTGATATCTGTGCATTCCCAGGAATGAATTATAATGATAGGGGACCCTTCTGGCTCCCCATGGGCCGCTGGCCATCCATCCCTCCCTTTCAGTCCATTCAGCCCACAGCCAACCTGGACAGGACCGACGACGCCGTGTACCACAATGTCATGACACTGGTGGAGGCCGTGCTGGACCTCAAGAACAGGCTCAGCCAGCTGCCCCCTGAGGACTATGTGCTGGTGGTCAAGGTGACTGACAGGGTGGGGGCGGGTCAGGGAGGTAGGGATGCCCACCCTGGCCCTGGAAGGAAATCTCCTATGCTCCACCCATTGGCCGGTCCCACAGACCCCAGAGGAACAAGGGAACCCCTAGGGAGTCCAGTCCTAGGCAGTCTCAGAGGACAGATGCCCAAGTGCAGTCCTAGGGTGCGGGGGAGAAGCTTTTTCAAAGGGCAAGTGAACAGTTGCCCTTCTCTTGCTCTCTTAGAATGTGGGACTGAACCTGCGGAAACTCATCGGTAGTGTGGACGATCTTTTGCCCTCTTTGCCGTCATCATCTAGAACAGAGGTGAGTGTCCTTGTTTCCAGCCATGCCTCCTGTGCCACCTCCTGTCCCTGGCTGTAATTCCTTCCAGAGCCTTACTGTGGCCCCCTGGGAAGCCTCGTTTCTCCCAACAGTTGCCTCTGCAGAGTGTCAGAGCGGTTAGCACCAGCAAACTGAACCTGCTCTGGTTCCCAGCGAGAACCCCTGTATAGGTCTCAAATAGTCTCAGTGGGTAGATGCGTGGAGGAGCACTCCTTCCTCTCTCCTCCACCACCATCCCTTACCTAGCAACCCTCTGCACTTAGCTTAAGGCATATATATCATAGATATCAAATTACTGCTAAAGTCAAGGGCAAGTCCTGGTTCTGTGACGGAAGGATGCCTGTGGCAGGCAGAGTAATGTCCCAAAAATGGGACCCACACACAGAGTATCTGACATGGCAAAAGGAACTTTACTGAGCTGGTAAAATTAAGGGTTCTCAGAAGGAGAGGATATGATGGAGTATCCATGGGGAGGGGGTCAGAGTTGAGGGAATGGGAGGGCAGCAGCTGAAGTCAGAGGGATGCCTGTGCTGGAAAGAGGCCATGGCTAAGGAAGGTGTAACCTTGGAGCTGCAAAAAGCAAGGAAGTCTCTCCTGGACTCTCTAATAGGAGCGTAGCTCTGTTGATGGCCCGCCACGGGACCCATGTCAGGATTCTGACCTCCAGGACTGTTTGAGAATGAACACACAAAGTTTTCACAGCTGTCTTCCTGTAGCCATGGGAACCGGATCAGTTCCTTGTCTAGACAAATGCAGTGCATAGGTGCCTTGACTTCTAGTGGTCATCTATGTGGTCCATCCTATCGTGTGATCTCTACTGCCTGTGGTTGCCTAAGGCAAACCAGAACAAGGGCAGGGCTGGCTATCCTCTGGGTGGCAACAGTGGCCTACGAAGGAGTCCCAGCAGGGCAGGTGCTACCAGAGGACTGAGATGGCTCCTGAGAACCTGGACAGCTCACCGGGTGAATTTCCCAGTGCAGGTCTGCTGGGAGGGTGTGCCATGACCAATGTATTTACTCATTTCATGAGAGAGATAGCTTACAACGATAGTGCTGTGTGTTCGTCATGCTAAGCACGAGCGATGCAATGGTTAAGTAAATAGACATGGGATCTGGTCTCTCACCTTGACAACAGACAGTCAAAGCATAGTGTGTCAGTTAAAATACTCCAGGAAAATGCCCAGAGAAAGGAAAGGTTTATCTGGCTTGATGTGGTAGAGAAGGTACGGTGGGCGCAGTGTGAGGTGGCTGCTCACATCACAGTTAAGTCGGGAATGCAGAATGGTAAACGCTGGTGCTCAACTCACTTTCTCCAGTCTATTCATTTCCAGACCTCAGCCCATGGTATGGCGCCACCACATTGGGCGGGGGGGGGGGGGTGGAGGTCTTCCCTATCGGGGAGGCTCTCACTTCTATCTAGAAGCTCCCTCACCATGCGCCCTGTGGTTTGCTTCCATGGTCACTCTAAATGCCATCAGTTTGATAATGAAGATGATCCATCAAAGTAGGTGAATGTGTTTGACCTCTGCCCAGCATGCAGGGATTGCTGCTGTAATGGAGGGCACTCCCCTGTTCAGTCAGGCATGGCTGGCGCATGGTTGGCTCGGGTCTGGGGCGTCTGCTGCATTGATCTTTCTAGACCAACTCTAGCCTATGCAGAAAGGTGAATTCAGCCCAGGTTGGGGAGTAACTGGCTCCCAGGGAGCTTCTGATGCCTTAGCCTTTCCAACCCATCCCTCATTCAACCTGTCCTGTCTGCTTGCCTGCCAGATCGAAGGGACCCAGAAGCTGCTCAACAAAGACCTGGCAGAGCTCATCAACAAGATGAGGTTGGCTCAGCAGAATGCTGTGACATCCCTGAGCGAGGACTGTAAGCGCCAGATGCTCACAGCTTCCCACACCCTGGCTGTGGATGCCAAGAACCTGCTAGATGCCGTGGACCAAGCCAAGGTTCTGGCCAACCTGGCCCATCCACCCGCGGAGTGATCGAGGGAGGGGCCGCCTGCCTGCACCTTCTGTCCCAACCTGTCATGGCGTACCTTCCTTGCCTTGCCTTTGGTCCTCTAGGAAAGGCTGAGAAGAGTCCTCCCCTCACCATTTTGCACGAGTCCCCCTTCCCCCACCTACCCTAGACTGTGCTACGCCGGCTGCACCTGGACAGAGAAGACTCTGGGCACAGACACAGGGTGGGGTGACATAGTTCATAGGGGTACTACTGCCAGACACTCCCTACTACCCCAGCCTGGGTGCTGGCGTACCATTGGGGTCACAGTTGTACCCCTACCAGCCATGATGGCTTTCTGCATGGACATTTGAGAGCCAGTATTCCTCTTCCTCTTTATCCCTCAGGGGACCCCTGATGCAGAGGGGACAAAGAGGGGCTTTATTGTAGAGAGGCTGGTGAGATGAGGGCTGGGCTTGGCTCTCTTGTACAGTGTACATTGGAATTTATTTAATGTGAGTTTGGCCTGGACGGACAGCCGTGGGCCTTCATCCAGGAACAAACCATTCTGGCCACAGGGCTCTGTGTTTTTATCAAACCCAGCGCCTCAGGGAAGAAGCAGAGAGTCGGAGGTCAGAACGGGACTTTGAGCCCTTCCTGCTTTCCTCTTCTCCCTCTTTTCTTCTCCCCTCTTTTCTTACTCCTCTTTTTCTCTCGTCCCTTTTCACACCCACTCCTTTCCTTCCTCGTACGTTTGTGGGGAACATTCCTTTACCCCCCTTCTTTTTGATCTGTGGTTGAATTAAAATCATTGCCATTTGCTTTGTGGTTAGCTTGACTGTGTTGTTTATTGGGTCTGCTCTTTGTAGGAGGAAGCTGACCTGGAACCACAGCCCATGAGAAGTGGGAGGTGGCCTCCTGCCCTTTGCTCCACGTAGGCTGTCGTGGCACCTCATCCAAAAGGAAGCTTTCCAGGAAGACACCATGTAGTTCCCTCTGTGGGACACTTCTCCCCTGAGACTGTCCCCAAACCACCTAGACTCTGAGGGGACTAGATGATGCCAGTGACAGCTGAGGTGGCAGGAAGGCATGACGGCTTTGAGAGCAACCGTCTCAGCTTTATTTCAGCATTTCACTCGCGTGCAAGGAGGATGGGAGCATGCATGCAACAAAGCATCCCCATGAGGAAATCACATCCGAGGGCTTAGAACAGGTGGAGGGGAGGCCACAGGCTGCCTTCACTGGAGGAAGGAAGAGCCAAGAACTGAATTAATGACTGATTAGGGGCTCATGGGAACTGATAGCGGAGCGTCCCAGTGAGGCCTTTGGTGAGCAGGTTTCCCTTGGGTCTATCAATGCACAGTGTGTGGGGTTCAGAAGGAGAACACCCTGAGACAGACACACCAGAAGCTTGCCCTACTCTGCTTCCTGCCTTGGTCTCTATATCTATTAGCAATCAGGGATGTCATTGCTGTGACCTTCTGAGGTCTGACTCCTCAGGGACTGGACAGTGTTGTGAGAGGCCCGATCCCCTGGGCTCCTGTGCAGTGGAGGGCCTTGTGATATTCCAAGTGCAAGAATACACTGTGCAGAACAATTCAGAGCAGGCTAGCCACCTGATGGGACTGAGGAACGGTTGCTTGGGGGAAGAAACGACCTTGAACATTGGATGTTATCCAGTGGTTCTGGGGCCCAGAGCAACCAGGCTCGTTTCTTTCCACTGCTCAGAACGAATGGTCCAGGTGCTGAGTTCCGTCACCCAGCGTGGTTGGAGAGAAAACAAAAGCAGAGGTTCTGCCCGAAAGGAGTATGTAATCTAAAGAGCTTGAAGCAAACCTTCAGTTTCTATGCAAGTCATGCTGACAGAGCAGGGAATTGGAGACCAGGGCCTTTGGGTGACAAGAGGGGTACCCCCAGTAGAGATTGACTTCTTAGTGTGCCCACTAATGAGTTGAAGGTAGCCCTGATCCCTGGCAGCAATTACTAGTCCTCTTTGTGGCACAGAATCATGAGACATGATGCTGAGGGCAACCTGGGGTTCAAAGGTGCTTTCAAATGAATCAGAGCCCAGCCACTTCCAGCCAGCCACATGCCATTCCTTTGCTGCAAGCCTCCACCAGGACCTCTAGACCAGTGGTTCTCAACCTTCCCGGTGCTGTGACCCTTAATACAGTTAACTCCTTATGTTGTGGTGACCCCCCCATCATAAAATCATGTCATTGCTACTTCATAACTATAATTTTGCTACTGTGAGGAATCATAATACAAATACCTGCTATGTAGGATATCTAATATGCAAAAGGGGTCAAGACCCTTAGGTTGGGGACTTCTGTGCCTCACTCCTTCTGGAAATAGTCTTGTCCTGTTGATATTTGCCTCACAAAGCACACAGAGACGGGTTCAGAGAAGACCCCAAACTTCTTCCTAGGTCTGGATTAAAGATACCCACCCTGCCTTCCCAGACTCCCCACCCTGCTTGTCCGACCTGACACTCTGAATCCAAAGTGCTGTTCAGAGCTCTCCTGCACCAGGCCCTTTGTCCCCATGTGCCCATCCTTGGGGCGGTGTTCTAATTCCCTTTGCCCTGGTCTGACCCCTCCGTCCCTTTGTTTGATCCTTTGGTCATATATGGCTCCTACTCCTCTTTCAGGAATATCTTATTCTTCCTCATGTCACCACCACATTGTCAGCTTCTGCAGAGCAAATGTCTTCACCATTTCTGGGTCCCCAGCATCCCTAAGCAGGTGTCATGTAGAGGGGTCTCAGCACTTGGCACAACAATATCATTGTGAGCTGTTCCAAAGAGGGTGTAAAGACTAGACTAGTTTGGGGGCCTCAGAGAAACTCTGCAGACAGATGGTATTGACCCAAAAGAACATTCTAGAGATGGCTTCAGTTAGAGAAGGCCAGAAGTCATCTTGGAGCCAACATGAGGGACTTGAGATCAAATCATCCCAGCCAAGAATGGAGGGAGGAAGAGCCCGATGGTCCCCAGGAAGCAGACAATAATGAACAGCCAGAGGAATATCCGGTCTATCACCATGGCCACGTAATTCCAATCTTCCTTTACCTGAAATTAGAATCGGGCTTACAGTAAGAAAAGCCAGGCTGTGGGAAGAGGATGTGTTCCCCCCCCCCATGCCCAGCCCTATGGAGGCAGCCGTCCCCAGCTCTACTGAAGGTTTGAGAAGTTGAGGGCATCCCAAGCAGAGAGATGGGTGGAGGGAGAAACAGGCTTAGCTCAGGGCTGACACATCCCTGGGAGTCCCATTCTGTCCTTCCCTATGTCCATGTGCTCCCAGGTACAGGAGTCCAGGGAACACAAGGAGGTTGCAGGGCCACCAAGAGGGCATGGATCCTCCAAATCAGAGGAATTTAAATGTAACTCGCAGTAGTTACGTAGCTGCCAAATCCCGTGCCACCTTTCCACCCACCTGCAGGGGACAGAAGAGGCAGTTTGTGGCCCAGGGCAGGCCAGCATGGAAGAGCTGGGGTTCTGGGGCTCCTCCACTCATAGGCCAAGCCAGAGGGTCTAAATTCTTAGACATTTGCAAATGAACAATTAATGTTCTCACCTACTCAAAAGGTCACCCCATTGTAAGTTCAGGTCTTTCATCCCTCGCTTGGTTGGTAAGGGCATACATAAGCAGGTTCTGAACACTGAGTACTATAGGCAGCACTGGGGAGGGGAGCCACCCTGGCTCAGCTGAGACTCTGCAGGGCTTATGAGTGAATAGGGTAAGGTCACAAACTGCTCAGAGCCCAGATGAAGGAGACCTTCTGTGGCAGGAGAGTGTGGAGGCCAGCCATGCACTGAGTTGATGCATTTGTACTTGGTTTCTGTCTCTGGCTCCCTGTCCCATTCCCACCCCCTCCTCCTGAGAAAGGCTGATCAGCAAAAGTCAAAGCAGAGGGGCACCAGCAGCTGAGCTGGGCAGTCTCTAATCATTCTCTCCCAGTTAGGCTGAGCAGAGGGCAATGCGCCCTGTGGTATTCTGCCATCTGCCAGGAAGTGACCAGCTAACCTCCGGCTAGTGTGCGTCTCCCTCGTGATTGAGTCTAGATTCCTCAGACAATGACGGGGGAAGACAGGTGCTTACAGGAAGGAAAGGGTTATCGAAACTGACGCCCTGGGACAGGACTGTTCCCTACTAAGCTGGCAGAATCGCCCATGGGGGAGTGGGGAATCCCTCCCTCTACCCAACTCACCGAAGAGTCGACATCCTCAGCCCTCAGATGGTCAGCAATGTAGTGTACACCTTCTAGTGCTTTCTGTATCTGCGGGGACAGCACGATCTCGCTATCCTGAGAGGGAGCCTTGAACTCAGGCTCCAGGGCCCTCAGATGCAGGCTGCCAAGGCCATAGAAGATACCCATGGAAGCGTCTGGGAAGCCTGCACACGTACAAATATTTTCATCTTCCTCCTCTTCCCCTGTCTCCTCCCTTCCTTCGGCATCCATGTTGGTCTCTAGCCAGTGATAAGCAGGGTTGAGCTTCAGACCGGGAGAGTCGTGGAACTCCATAGGTGGCAGGGGTCGATTCATCATCAGCCACTGGGGCACCCGGCCTAGCAGGGCCCCCCTCACCCAGCGGGGCATGTTGTGGGTGCTGGGGGAACGGTGGTGTACATTGAGCACGAAGACCGTGATGACGATGGAGAGGGTGACGAAGATCATGGTGAAGAGCAGGTATTCGCCGATGAGCGGGATGACCAGCGACGTGGACGGGATGATCTCCGTGATGAGCAGCAGGAAGACGGTGAGCGAGAGCAGCACCGAGATGCACAGGGTGATTTTCTCCCCGCACTCGGAGGGCAGGTAGAAGACCAGCACGGTGAGGCAGGAGATGAGCAGGCACGGGATGATGAGGTTGATGGTGTAAAACAGGGGCAGCCGGCGGATCACGAAGTAGTAGGTGACGTCGGGGTAGATCTCGGCGCAGCAGTCGTACTTCTTGCTGTTATAGGTTCCCGTGGCGTTGATAATGGCCCACTCGCCGCTCTCCCAGTACCCCTTCAGGTCCACCGTCTGCTCCATCTGCTCCAGATCAATCTTGGCCTTATCATACGTCCAGGAGCCAAACTTCATCTTGCAGTTCTGCTGGTCGAAGGGGAAGAAGGTCACGTCGATGCTGCAGGAGCTCTTGTAGATGGCGGGGGGCACCCAGTGCACGGTGCCCGTGAAGACGATTTGGGCCTTGGTCATGTGGGTCACCGCAAACTCCCCGTCTGCACTAAGGAGAGGAGACAAGCTTGGGTCCTGCGTACCTACCTCCTTCAGGAAACTGGCAGCAAGGTAAGGAGGGTAAACAAAGTCAGCCATTGACTGGCTAAGTAGGGCTATTCATGGAGTGTGGGCATCTCTGCTGCAGACAGATGCATCCTGAGTCGTCTTTGCAAATACCATTGCTTTAATTGCAGAAACAAAGATTTTGAAGAATTAAACAAGAATCATCATTGCCATTTTGGCATTGTACTTACATATCTGACTGTCATAAAGACTGGCTTCCACATGTTTTGAATCATGGCACATTTATAGTCTGAACCCCTATTTTTATCCATTTAGAGTGTTGAAGTTCTTCTGGGTTTTGTTGTTGTTTTATGAGACAGTCTCACTACGAAGCACAGGCTGGTCCACAATTTGCTGGCTGGATTTGAACTTGTGATCCTCTGACCTCAGTATCCTAAATTCTGGGGTTACAGTATGCCCCACCATACCTGACTAGGGGGATGACCTTTTAGGGTTTTCCCTCACTGGCCAATGGGAAGTCAACTCCAGAAGGGGAGGGCCCTGGCTTTGGCACCAAGTTCTGCTCCTTTCCAGAGGAGACCTAACATTTTGGCTAGAGGGGAAACTCCTTGCAGCCTGTGCATTCTGCGGAGTATTTGAGGCCAGTTTCATCTACCAGACCTGTACCTGCGGGATGTAAAATGTGATCCCTGGCCTTGGGGAACTACCTGGAAATGAGAAGAATTCACACAGCATCACTGTACAAAAGGGCATTTGGAACACTCCCGAGATATGGAAGGACTTCCGTCTGGGCTGAACAGGGTTGCGGTAAAAGCAGTCATTTAAAAGGCTTTGGCTTGCCAACGGCAGTAGGATTTAGCTGGGAGATGAGACAAGGGTGTAAAAGCAGAAGGGCTCACAGGAGGAGACTGGCAGGCAGGACTTCAGTCTGGGTCCCCCTGGGTGGGAATGTATTCTAGTCTTTAAACTCCATCTCTAATTCCTATATTAAACCCAAATCTGTAGTGATGATTTTGGTCATTTCACATAACTACCACTAGATGGCAACAGACTCCCATTTGGGGCAGGAGACCATGTGATTTCATTGACCTTTTGCCTATTAATCCGGAGGCGTGATTATTGGGCACACACTTAAAATGCCTACAGCAGTTGGACTAGACTTTGTTCTAGCAGACCTTCTTGTTGCCATCAGGAATCAGTGACCAGTATCTTCTTGGCAATCTTAAAACCCAGACGCCCCCGCCACTCGAACTTTGCACCTGATCTCTGTCTCTCAGAAGCAGAAACTGGAAGGATCCTAGGTTCCAGCTCAGGGCACAGAGATGGGATGTGGGGGCTGGGGTGGCATGACTCTGCAGCAACAGCAAACAGCAGCTACTTGAGGGTTGATTGCCATCAGGGGCGTGGTGATGTGACTGACAATGCTATACAAAATTATGTGACCTCTCCCTGTCCCCACTGAGAACCTTTCATGCCCATTTGTATTTCAAGAAAATAGCAGTGTGTCCCAGAGACCTGCTTTAGACTTGTATTAGCAGGAGAAACTGCCGCTGTTTAAGTGTGAACGTCTGGACTTCTCAGCAAAACCCTACTTAAGCAGAAAGGAAAGAACAAGTTTTAGTTTCTTTTATGAGAAATGTGTGTGTGTGTGCATGTGTGCATGTGTGTGTGAACATGTATGTGTGTGAGACTGTGTTTATATGCATGCATGTGTATGCATGTATGTATGAGTGTGTGTGTGGTGTATGTATACATGTGTGGGGGTGCTGGTGCACATGTGTGCATGTATGTGGAGTATGCACACAAGTTGGGGGTGCTGGTGCATAATTGAGTGTATATGGACCTGATGTGAAGTGCCTTTCCTTGATCTTGCTCCATCGTGTGTGTGTGTGTGTGTGTGTGTGTGTGTGTGTGTGTGTGTGTGTGTGGTTTTTCAAGACAGGGTTTCTTTGTATGACCCTAGTGCTGTCCTGGAACTCACTCTGTAGACCAAGCTGGCCTTGAACTCAGAGGTCTACCTATCTGCCTCTGCCTCCTGAGTGCTGGGATTAAAGGCATGCCCAGCCTGCTTTTATTTCTTGAGACAGGATCTCAAGATTCTTAGACTTCCCATTTTGGCTAAACTGACTGGCCATGAGCTTCTAGGATCCATTTGTCTCCCCGGCTCTCTCTCTCTCTCTCTCTCTCTCTCTCTCTCTCTCTCTCTCTCTCTCTCTCTCTCTCTCACACACACACACACACACACACACACACACACACACACACATTTCCAGATTTGTATGTGCTGCTGAGGGTTCAAATTCAGGCCTTTCTTGCTTTCACAGCCAGGGCTCTTACTCACTGAATCATCTTTCCATCCCTGAGATATATTTTAATTAACAAATGGCTTCTTACTTGTTGTAGAGGACGATGTCTGGGATCCAAATCATCTCTGAAGGGACCCGGAGGGAGGTGACGTTGCCAAACTCAGCTGGGTCCCAGCGCAGCTTGTAGTCGCTCCACTCCTGCTCAGAGGAGGGAGTCGCATCAGGGCACTGCGGCATGGGGAGCCTCAAGATGATATAAATCGAGCTGTGGAATCAGAGGTCCCCAAGTCCCTTCCCTAGCCCCACAGAATTAGAAGAGGCCATGATGCCAGGAAAAGACTCTGACGTGGGAACCAGGCAAGCCGTCTCTGATAACCAGCCTGTTTTGCGCTGACTTTGGTAGCCAAAGTCCCAGGATGCCAAAGCCAGCACGCTTGGCACTCTAGCCCTGCCTCTGGTTCCTGTTCTGACACTCCCCACCTCTTAAATCTGTTAAACATCACTCATTTTCAACGCAGAGCCTGCCAGAACTAGACAGTGAAGCAAGGAGTTTACCTGGGATCTTAAAACTATGCTCCAGAGACCTTCCTAGTCCTGGACTCCCAGCAGGAAGAGAATGCTCTAAGTCCTAACTATGCTTGCAGCAGAATGGGTCCAAGTGGGCTTTAAAACCAGATTTGTTTTGTTTTGTTGTTGTTTGTTTTGTTCTGTTTATTGGTGTTTTAGGGAACCAAGCTCACTTCCAACTTGCTATGATGGTAAAATGACCTTGAACTTCTACTCCTCAGCCTCCACCTCCCAAGCACTAAAACTACATGCATGAGCCACCACACCCAACTTAGATGGTTGCTGGGGAATTAAACCCAGGGCTTCCCAGGCAAGCATGGTACCGAACTAAGCTATACCCTTCGGTTCCCAGAACAGAGCTCCCATTCTCTGTTTAGCCCATATTTCAGGATTTCAGGTATGTACATTTGAGGACACTGGCATCAAATGGGAGCATCTGAATGTCACAGGCATATGGTAAATGAGTCACCCACTTTGCTGTGGGATAATGCTCTTGTACACTGTAAACACTTGTCACTCATATTGGTTTAATAAAATGCTGACTGGCCAGTAGCCAGGTAGGAAGTATAGGTGAGGAAACCAGAATTCTGGGAAGAGGTAAGGCAGAAGAGAGTCAGTCCCCAGCCAGACACAGAGGAAGCAAGTTAAGAATGCCTTACTGAGAAAAGGTACCAAGCCACGTGGCTAAACATAAAAAAGAATTATGGGCGAATTTAAGTCATAAGAGCTAGTTAGTAATAAGCCTGAGCAATAGGCCAAACAGTTTATAATTATTATAAGCCTCTGTGTGTTTATTTGGGACTGAATGGCTGTGGTAATGGACAGGACAGAAACTTCTGTCTATAACAGATAGGGAAACTGAGGCTCCCAGAAGATTAGTAACTTCTCCAGCATCTCAGGGTAGTCCCAGACAACTACAGAAGGCCTGGCTCTACCACAGTGCACTTGCCTCTCCTCATATACCAGCCCTGATACAGGTGACCAGGACAACAGTGGTGACCTAGTTTCTGGACCTGTCCCCTTCCATGACATGACTATAGGCCTTTCCAATCTTCTTCCTCACCTGGTTCCCACTGGTTCATCTGCAGAGATGGGGCACAGAACCTCCAATGACTCTAGGCTCAACAGTGTCAGAAGCGATTGGCTCAGAGCTACTTCTGACCCAAACGTCTAATTTAGAAGTAGCTATTACACACCAGACACCACCCAGGACACAGTGAGTTGGGGGTTGTGCACAAGACACCCACAGAGAGCAAGAGATCTATTTGAATGACTCAGAGATGTCACCATCTTGGTCCTTGTGGTTTTCTGCATGCTAAACTCTGAGACAGGACCAATCAGGTACCCAAGGGGCCAGAGTAAGAAGCTGGAGGCAGGGGCTAGCTTCCTTTTCCCATGTTCATCTGCTATCTCCACTTGAAGGCCTTGGGGTTAGCTGGGCAGACAGGAGGGGTAAGGTAGACTTCCAGCTCTAATCAGGCCTTAGTTCCCGAGTCTGCCCAACAGCGACCCATCTCAGAAGTCCACAGACTCTTCAGTTTTCCTTCCATGGAGAGCTGGTATCTTTATCTCCTCCTGATTCCAGTCATTTACTGACTGGGCCTGTAGAATAGCATAAGGTTGAGGCTTTTTTAGGGCCATAAATGACTATCAACTTCTACTTTCTGTCTCTTGGGACCTTCACTATGGGAATCTTGAACCACCAAGTGAAAAATCCATCAATTCTCCCGCCAGAGACACCAGGGAAGGAACCTGAGGGTGTGCATGGAAGAGCTATTAACCCAGCCTTTCAGAATCTTCCAGAACCTTCCAAACACCCCTGTAAGGGACAGACATGTAAGGGAAGCCATTTTTGACAGCAATGGACTAACCCCAACTGGCCCAGATGACACTGGTTTCTTGGTTACCATTCAAAGCAAAGAAAGCTGTCTAAGCGCCAGGTCACAAATGGTTGTGATACAGTAAATGGTCATTGCTTTATGTCTGTGAGCTCTGGGGTCATTTGTCAGGCAGCACAGCCTCTGAGACACACACAGAAGGAGACGGGTCTTGGAGCTGGCCACATCTGGATACCCCCTCGCTCTGTGAGGTAGTGGGTAATAATTCAGTAAGCTGTCCTGTGAACTATCCTGCAGGACCTAGGACTATGAAATGCTTGCTTCTAGAAAAGGGTTTCTTGGTGCTATGGGTGACAAGGACAGTGGACTAAGGGCATGGACATACAAAATCAGCCCCCGAGGAGAGCACCCTGCATTACCACAAACCTTAAGTTTGACTACTGATCACAACCCATGAATTCAGCATTTTGCTGCTCCATGCTCCCTCAATAGTGGGGTCCTAGAAGGGGCTGAGGACTGGAGACACTCCTGTCAGCTCCTACAAGGGAAGGCTTACCTGCTTTAGCCAGACATTGGTGGTCATCATTTGATTCTTCTCATCCTAAGGTAGCAGAGACAGAAAGTAACAGCAGTTGGGGTGACTGGCAAGCCAGCCCAGAAAGCAGAATATATAAGAGGTACTTTGGGGGCCCACTCACAGGACACACAAGCCCAGACATCTCTCATGGCTCAGTCACCAGCACTCAGATTCCTCGGAATCACCTGGGGCATGAGGAAGGACTTTGGACATGTGTTTTAGAAACTTTCTTTTGACAGCCCATTCTCTTAGGGACTCCAAGGCTTGGGAAGGAAGGCACCATGTTAACCCGGCTAGGTAGCTACAAGCTGTAGCTAGAGTGGCTTTGAGGGCTGCTGGGAGAGGACTGAGCCGAATCTAGGGAGGACCATGAGAAAAGTAAGTGGGCTGGGGGGCTGATCAAGGGAACACAGAGTGAGCGGGCAGACCCACCACATCTATGAGCTGGGCAATGGAAAGTCCAAAGCGCACGATGACCACATCAGAGGTATTGGGTACTGGCCGCGCCCAACGATTGTAGCCTCCAAACAGGTGTTTGAACAGGCGGTCCTCAGCCTGGGTGCGTGAGCCTCGCTGGGCCAACACTGTGGAGTAGGAATAGGAGAGAAAAAGAGTCTACATGAGGCCGAGGAGCTGAATCCGTGGTTTTCTTTCCATTGTCCATCAAAGCAGAGACACTCAACAGTGTATATCCTAGTATGGGGAGGCAAACAGGAAGTACATCTCAAACACCATTGGGGATTGCATAGATGAGTGTGTATTAGTGGTTAAAATAGCCCTAAGGACACCATACAAGAGGCAGGCGCTTGCAGGGTCTTCCTGATTTCAAGTGAGGAGTCAGGGAGTGAGGGCTCCCGCAGCCTAGTAAGAAAGCTCAGACCTAGAAACCAGTCTCAGCCAGAACCAAAGAGCCCCAAGGGGGATCAGGGGTGGCTGAGAGGGGCTTCAGCTACTGATGTGAGTCTGGCGGGTGGTGAGACTTTTCTCCTTTCCATCCACTCTTCCAACAAGCTACTGATGCCCATGAGAACATCTCCCATGAAGGGTACCAGCCTGAGCTCTTAAATAGCCAGCTCTGACCAGTTCTCATTTTCTGGGCAAAGCTCTGCACAACTGTCTGGTGGAATTTATCATGCCCTTTCCACTGTTTTTTTGCATAATAGCTTCCCCATTCTGGGGCTCTACTGCCTGAGCAGGCAATGAATGACCTTACACAGATAAAAAAAAAAAAAAAAAAAGACCCGGCAGCCAGCAGCCGCTGGGACAGAAAGTACGACAATGAACACAACCACCATGTGTGTCTCCACAGACCTGCCCCAGCCTATGTGCTGGGTGCAAGCTTCCTTCATTCCCATAGTGATCTTGAGTGTTCCATGATGCTGTTTGCATTTTGCAGACAAGAATACCAAAAGGCTTGGGGGCATTCAAGATGACAAAGCTGTTCATAATAGAGTTGAGCCACCCCCTTGTCTTCTTCGCCCTGTGGCCACCCAGACAATGACCTTGAATGTCCCCATGTAGCCCTGAAGATTAAGTGACTTGCCCTTCAGGAAAGTCCACCATGTGGTCTGTGAGGGCACAAGGGTAAGATGAAGTCCTAGTGATAGTGGTGGTACCCACTCACCTGCTGGCATCAGAAGGAGACCCCAGAGAGAAAGATATATCCGGGACTGGAAAGCAGGATGGGAGGGGCTCATGGCTTCAGAGGGTCCTGGTCTCCCTTGGACCACTAGGTGCTGGCTTCAGTGAGGCCCCTGCCTCTCCTCTGCAATTAAATAGGGGAAGGGGGAGGACTCTTAGGTCACGTGATGTGGCATGCAGTGTCTTTGTCTTTCATACTCCAGGAAGGGTTGAAACCTGAGCGTGCATGGCTGTTAACAGGCCTGCCTGGAGTGCGGGGCTTCTTGGCTGCTCTGCCTCATAGAGGAGCAGCTTCTTTCTCCTCTTCTCCAAAGTCACTCAATCGCTGACAAGCTGAGACACGACTGACCTTCACAGAGGAAGGGACCACATTCCTTCTGTAGTGGCCTCAGCTCCTCATCTATGAAGTGGGGATAATCATACTGGAAAGGGCGGTCAGCGGAAGACTACGGCCCCTAGGAACAATGACCCAAAGATGCAGGTGAACAAATGCTCGTGAGCAATGGACTGTTGAAATAAGAAGCGGCAGGGCTGTGTCCCCAGCACCCCGGCCGCCTGCTAGCTCATGCCCGAAATAACAACACACAAATTGTATTCTTTTAAACACTGCTTGCCCATTATATCTAGCCTCTTCTCGGCTAACTCTCGCACCTGGACTAGCCCATTTCTAATAATGTGTGTAAGCACCCCAAGGTGCGCTTACCGGGAAGATTCTAGCCTATGTCCATCCTGAGTCGGAAGCTTCATCGCATGTGTCTCTGAGAGCAGAGCTATCTCGCGTCTTTCTGAGGAGTCTTACCTCACTTCCTCTTCCTCCTGTTTACTCCTCCCACCTATGTTTTAACCTATCAGGGCAAGCAGTTTCTTTATTTAATTAACCAATGAAATCAACAGATTGATATATGACACTCCCACATCAATGGACAGTTGAGCAAAGGATGGGATACCTAAACAGTAAAATACAGGGCAGCCATGAGAAGAAATTAAGTACTAAGATGGCATCTGTGATTGACAGGATGGATTTCAAAAACATGCGAGGTGAAAGAAGCCAGCCAGATATTGTGGGAGTTTGTTGATGGGCGCATTCCAGGCCAGGTGGATCTGGAAACATGATGCAGAGGAGTGAGTTCAGAAGGGAATGGGAATGAATCCAGATGATCAACGGGCTGTCTTCATGGGTGCGGTATGGATATGGAGAAAGTTCTGGAATGATGTAATGGAGATGGTTGCACAATTCTGTGAACACAATAAAATTGACCAACTCTTGTGCTTGACATGATGAATTATATTTCAAAAAACTGTTATTTAAAAATGTTCTTGGTTGGGAAGATGTGGCTATCCTCTGCTAGCTCTGGGATGGTGAACCTGGAGCTGATGCAGGAAGATCCTGGGTCTGAGGAAGACAGATCCTCATGATGGCTAAAAATGTCTCACACAGTCGAGTTGGAGGGAAGCAGAATCCTAAGCTAGTGAATTATTCCACACAGTACAGAGCTTAATCACACGACCACAATGACACTAAGTATTATTGCCTTTAAAAGTTTACATATTTAGGTCTTGAGGAGGTGGTTAAGTTGGTGAAGTGCTTGCTTTACAAGCACAGGGACCTGAGTTTGAGCCCCAGTACCTATCTTAAAATGCTGGGTGTCGGGGCATGCACTTGTAATCCCAGCACAGGAGAGGTAGAGACAGGTGACCTCTGGGACTTGCTGGTCACCCAGCCAAATATAGTCAGCAAGCCCCGGTCCCAGTGAGAGACCTTATCTCAAAAATAAAATAAAATAAAATAAAATAAAATAAAATAAAATAAAATAAAAGGTGACGTCTGAAGAACATCTGAGGCCAACCTTGGGTCACTAAACATGTGTGCATACATGTGCACCCACACACATGTGCACCACCACACACACAGAGTTTATATATGCAAATGTTCACGTGGGGTACTGTGTGTACATGACCTGGAGACAGCACTCGGGCTCTCAGCACAGACATGGGATTTCCTGTTGACAGTGATGAGAATGTACTGGGAAATTCTGGAATGTTTTAGAATAGTGATAGGTGCATAGCATTTTTAAAGTCCAGAATGCCATGAACAGTAAATTTCCTATTGTGTGTACTTAGCCATGGCTTCAAAAAGCATGAATAAGAGGCTGCTTATTCAAAGAAACACAGAAGGGGCCACATCCATGCAGGAATCAGAATGGTTACCAAGGGAGCTGAGAAGCTACTGTTCTCTGGTCCTCAACCTCTGGTCTATCCTGTCCCGTCCCAAACAACCAGCAGAGAGTCTAGCAGTACAGCAAGTCTCTCCTCCATACTGTCGTCCCTCGGCATTGCCCTTGTTACCCCATCCAGAGTCCACAAACATGACTTTGCTTCCTGGCCATGCCACTAGCACCAGGGCAAATGAGCTTAGCTGTAGGATAGCTGGAACCTCCCAGAACAGGTACATAGTCCGATGGGGTCATAGGTGTCCATATGTGAACTCCAAAACACTAAAGAGAAGGGCTGCTGCTGTGAGGGTCAACGCACCTTGACCCAGTGGCAATACAAAGCGACTGTGCCAAGTAAGGGAAGAGTGAGCAGGGGAAGTGTCAACATGATGTGGTTTCTGGGAAATATTTGCCATTATAATTGACAGCTCCAGGATGTGTTTAAGGGGAAAGATCCACCTGCATTGATTTTCACAAGAGATTTCAATTCAGAGACAGATTAAAAATGGAGATTTTCAGCTCCTGACCCACAGGTCTGTCCCACACCACATCCAACCTCTTTACGCAGTCAGATCCTGCAATCTAGCCCATACCTCATCAAGGGAATTTCTCTTTGCAACATGTAGAGACCATCAGGTCCCAGCAGAGACAGCGGATACATTTGTGACTATCTATCTCCTGCACCTAAGGCTCCAGACCATTGTGAATGGGGGTGGGAAGATTGTAACAGCTAGAGGAACAGGGTTTTGCCGTGAGACTGTGTCTCCTAGAAATGTCAGCAGCTACACTCATGAAGTCTCGCCAGCATGGCTGCCTGACCACGAGCTGAACAAGGATAACCACGATAGACACGCTAACATGGACGCGGAAAAGCGGTGAAGTCTTTTCCCTACACAAAGATCTACAGACAGCTCAGGAACCTTCCGAGATGGAGAAATAGTCTCCCTGGGAAGAGCATACCAGTTAGTTATCCCATACCAAATGGTCAGCCCTGAAAACATACATATAAGTAGCATTATACAGACTAAGCAGGTTGTATTAATGTATATAGGAATGTATATAATATATATATCAACAATTTTTAAAAGAGGTCATGAATTTGGAAAAGAATGAGGGGCGGAAGTGTTTGGGAAAGTTTGGAGTAAGGGAAGAGAAAGCAGAAATGATGTGATTATATTATGATCTTGAAAAAAATTGAACATTTGACATTTTCATTTATCCTCTGTTCCCTTGGGAGAATACCATCCTGGTCAGCGGTTACTTTTATGTCAGTGTTATGTTGCACACAGCATGACCACACACGGGGTATCTATCTCTCTCTTAGAGGAGCCTGGCCTTGTCCTGAGCCCTCCCCAAACGTCCCAGGCAGCAGGTAGAAAAGGCTAGCGATTTCCAAAAGGTATCAGCTCGGAAAAAACTCTTTCAGAACCACCCCCTACAGGGGAGCCACCCTCAGACATGGCACCATCCTCAGCCACCTCTGGAGTGGCAGCAGCCTAGAGCTGGACCTGCTTCCCTAGCCCCAGCTCCTCCACCTCCAGGGAAAGGATCTGGGCCAGCGTCTTTCTCTCATAGGCCTGGAGCCACCTGGTGTCTTCTGGGTGCCAGGATTAGAGGCATTTACAATGTTTTGACACTTTTCTACATTTTCCAAATTTTCTACCTTCAGCATAATATTGAAAGGTCTTTCTAGCATGGAACAGCGCCCACCGTGTGTTGTCTGTGTCCTCCTCCAGCCTCACAGATGTGGCCTCGCTCAAAATTCACATAGAACGTAGACTCCAGTCTGTCATCTGGATGGATATAAGCGGTCAGAGTGAGTTGTGTGGTGGGAGAAATAACCCGTGTCCCCAAGAGACAGAAGAAGAAAGTATCATCTGTGCAGACAGAGAATGACTATATAGCCTTAAAAAGGGATGGTCCCGAGCTTTGCTGTGTCAGGGCTGAACCCTGAGTACAGAATGCTCCTTTAGATAAGATGGACCCAAGGAGACAAACACTGAGTAACCCCACTTCTAGGAGGAGACACCTGGAGACATCAGATTCCCAGAGACAGAACCTAGAGTGGCGTAGGAGGGAGGAGCTAGTCTTTACAGTCTGGAGCATCAGTGGTTCTGGTGATGTGGAGACACGGGTGATGGCGGGACACCATGTTGCTGTCGATAGGTTGAGGGCGTGGTACACACCTGTATTTTATCACAGTAGCAAAAGTCCATCTGGGTCCATCTGTAATCTCACTAGGTTTAAGAAATCTGAACTCCTATGCCCCCAAAACCGGGGCAAAGGTGGCAGAGGCTCCAAGTAGAGCAGAATTCTGCTGTGAACATCCCTCCTTGGGATGAGGATTCAGAAGCCCTGTTTCCAGTTTGCATCTGGAAATGAAGACCAAGTTCTCAGCTCACTCTGGGTCCCCTGTAAAATGTGCCCGAGGAGAACGGAGGCCAGGAGAGCTGATGGAGAAGACCAAGGCTTGCCACTGGGGCTAGGGAATGTGGCCGGGGGAAATACCTACGGCTATAACCTGGCTACTGTTATAACCTGGTTACTGTTATAACCTGGTTACTTAACTTGTGTGTCACTTGTGTATGTGTGCATTTTATTGTATTTGTTTGCTCGTGTGCGTGCACGTGTGTATATCCATGTGGAGGTGTGAGTTTGACACTGGATGTTTTCCCACAATCAATCTCCACTTTATTTATTGAAGCGGGGCCTCTCTCTGAACCTGAGGCTCGCCAATTCCAGTTAGTCTAGCTACCTAGCTTGCCCTCGGGGGTCGCAGGTCTCTGCAGCTGAAGTGCCGGGGTTATAAGCAGCCTCCACAGCTGCCTGGCTTTTAGCTGGATTCTGAACTCCAGTCTGCACCCATCAGGCCATCTCCCCGGCTGTCTAATTACCTCTTCCTTATTCATGTCTTTCCCCCACCTCTCACTCTGCCAAGGCCAGCAATGCGCACACTGAGTATTAGGGACAGAGAACGAAGTCGTTTGGAAGACAGAGAGGGACCACAAGAAAGAAGAGCTCTAGATAACTTAGCAGTCGCGCACACCCTGGTGTGCTGCCTGATGAATTCGTTCGCCCCAAAGACATCTGGGGACACCCCTAATTCCTCCGGCTTGGGGAGCTCTTCCTTATATCTGATTCTGTGCAAACACCTCAGAAAGACGTCAGCTGGGTTAAGCTGAGAGACCTGGAGTATGTGGCTTGTCCTTTTCCTCTCATCCTCTCTCTCTACCATGGGGGGACATCAGGCCTTCCTTGCACCTGCACGTGTGAATGACTTAGGCCCCACGACCACTGTCATAACCAGCCAGGGGTTACAAAGAACAGTTACAAAACTCAGTTCCTGGACACAAAGAGATGGCTCAGTGGCTGAGACCTGGGTTCAGTTTCCAGCACCCATCTATACCAGGCAGCTTACAATGGGCTGTGACCCTAGTTCCAGGGGTCTGATTCCTCTTCTGGTTTCTGCATGAATCAGGCATGCACGAGGTGCATAGACATACATGCCCAAAAAACAGTTATACACATAAAATAATAAATAATAAAAAATTAAAAACCTCAGTCCCTTATATTCAGCACCCTATGGGCATAAAAGCACACTGTTTTGTTCTTGTGTTGGGAAACAGGCTGGGTAAGTGCTGGAAAGGACCATTCCAGGGTCTGCCTTTATGCTAACTCCTAGAAGGTCTTCCTGAGAACAATTTCCACTGATGTCCCTCGGGTTGACAAAGCGCTGTGGTACCCTTGCCCTCCTGTGGACTCACATCACCCCAGGAAGGTGTGGAGGAAGAGTACTAATGTCTCCTGTGTGAAATTAAAAGGCTGCTACTCAGAGAAGTCGACAGACTTAACCCAAGTTCACAGAGCTCAAAAACGATACAACTGGGAACAAACGCAATCTCTCCGCTTCTAAGTCATATAGCGATGCCATCAACCACAGGGGTGACCATGTAAGAGCTCAACCAGCACTTGACTGTGTGCTAGAAACCCTGACACTATGACCACCACTGCCAAGCCACATCAAGACTGGAGTCTGTGAGAGACGAGGCATTCATTCTGAAGCTGGGCTCAGCTGGATCCAAAGTGTATGCAGGTCCCTGGCTCTTTCAAATGATACCAAGGCTGCAGATTCCGAGGATGAGGTCTGAGGGTATCACACAGAATAAAGATCTGCTCCCTTCCATTACTGAGGCCAGGGGTGCGGCCATGCTGAAACTGTACCGTTTAGAGATCCAGGGAGGATGTCTGTTAGGGGCCGTCTGGAGCAATGAGCAAATGGGATGCAGTTGGCTCCAGAGGATGTGCTTGAGCTGCCTCCGAGCTCCACCTTTTGTAATTAGCCCACTGTGATCATTTCATTAATTTGTCCCGGGAAGTTAAAAGGAGAAATTGTTCCAGGTAATCAGCAGTAATTAGAGTTACCTTCTACCACTAGTTACATAGATATTTAAAGTGAAAAGCTCTGGACTGTGAGCCCCACTATGGCTGGATTAGCAGTTCTGGGATACGGATGACAGCAGAGTGATGTCGCTGTATGTTAAGTCTGGGTAAATGATGCCCATGCAAATGAAAACACAAACAAAAATTATTGCGAGTGTAAAGGGCTCAGGGGTGTGAATGTTCCCATTGGGGTGATGCTCACCAGGGTCTGGTACACCCTCCACTGCCCTGGGGCTCTTTGCAGCCTTGCTCATCTGCCTAGGTCAGGTTCTATTAAAACCAGTGCAACTAGGACCCTCTTCCCTGCCTGCCTTCCTCCTGCGGCTGCTTCTTAGCTGCTCACTCATCAGAACACAGTCTACCCCTTCCAGAAGCTCTGCCTCTTCCCCCAGACATGCTTAGCTCCCCCTCCCGAGTGCCATCCAGAAACCTCTCATGCAACACCACACAGGAAGTCCCGGTTCTCCACCAACGAGACACCCAGGTTAGAGGAAATGTTGTCGAGTGTTCATTTTCCCGAATAACACTGCTCTGTCGTGTTCCTGATATGAAGAACATACTCTTTGCTTCCACTGCTTCTCTGCTCAGTGACCTGCTCACCACAGGAGCTTAACAGGAGCACTCAAGGTCAGGTGGAATCTTGAAGGTCATGCACCTTCATCAGTTGATGCAGGTACCCTGTCAACTAACTCCAGCCTCGATACACACAAGCTGTGAGGACTTGCTACCTTTCAGATCAGTAAATCCCCCCACCTAGCCAGTGTCTGTCTGATTTACATAAGTGTGCAGAATATTGGCTGAGTGAATAAACAAAGTAACAAGAGAATGGACACAGTAGTAGATGCCACTAGACAGAAGTCTCCATAGTCACTCCAACCCTCTGCTTCCCCAATGCTCTGAAGGGGTCCAGCAAGGTCAACCAGGAGGCTGAACTCTGCCCAGCAGCAAGCGACCTCTAGCATTCTGACATGACCATTTCCTAAGCGCTCACAAGTTGCTAACTTCCTTCTGAGCTCACACCTATGGTCTCCCCAGCATGCTCAGCAGTCTCCTCTAAGCCTCAGGATTAACTTGTTTACTTACCTGTGGTCATGGAAGAAAACAGGCCACTCAGCGCATGCAGGAAAGAAGCCGGCTGGGAGACCTCTGGCTAGCTGATGAGGGTCCCTGGGAAGCAGAGTGACAGGTGCAGAATAGAGCTCAGCCGTCTCAGCTGATGGTTGCACAGGTGCAGAACCCGGAGGGTTTAGAAGGCACTGTTGGGATGAGGGATGAGGGCTGGCTTCCTGGGGGTGGGGGCATTCAACAGAGTGGTCAGTTTTCCTGGGGCTGTGAAGCCCCAGAAGACAGAGAAGGCTTCACGGGGGTGCCACTGAAGAGGTGATCTTGGAGAACCACCAGCTCTGGGGCTTCCTCAGGTGAAGTCCAAGCCTGGCCCTGGGAGAGACCTCTGGCAAAGCAAGCAAGCAGACTCATCTCATACTGTGCTCTCTCTCTCTCTCTCTCTCTCTCTCTCTCTCTCTCTCTTTCTCTTCCGATCCCTCTCTCTCCTCCCCCTTTCCCCCACGTCTCTCTCCATCCTTCCATCCCTCTCCCTCCTCCCCCTTCTCCCCATCTCTCTCACCCCCTCCTTCCTTCCCTCTCCTCTCTCCCTCCCTTTCTCTCCTCCCCCCCCACCCCCTGGAAGGAGGAGGAATCTATGTCTATGACTTTCTACTTTGTGTCCAGTACAGGCAGATGCAGCTCTGGCTTCTGTTCAGACAATTACTATGATGGCTTGCTCCTGGCTCTGAAGGACCCTGGACTCCAGGGCTGTCACCTGAAGTGTCTTTGGAACCCTGGACACTCCTCAGACTAGGTCCTCTAAAACTGTGGGTCTATCTGTCATTACAATGCACAGTCGTCAGCAAAATATGAGTGAGCCACGGAGCACCCAGCTGAGAGTTTCCTCTGCCCTCCAGTTGCTGCAAGCTATCTGCCCCACTCCAGCCACTGTCTGAGGATGCCAGGGATAGACCCTGCCTGCTTTGGCTTCGGGCATGTCTCCTTACCAGCGACCTCAATTTATACTTTCTAGACACGTCAGGCTGTCAAATCTACAATCAGACCTCTGATGCTTTTACAGTTTGTAGGCTATCACCGCCAGGGCTGTGCACCTGGCTGCCTGTGATCTCCGTGGCATCCCCATGCATTAAATAGCCTCCAACTTTCTCAAGCTTTCATTTCTCCTTCCTCACTGTCCCCTCCCTTAAGCCCCTCCCATCCCAGCAACTCCAAGCTCTCCCTCCCCATTGAATAGCTCATTCTGTCAGCTCTCTGACTTTGCTGGGCATGAGCTGCCCAGTTGGACTTCCAGTTCTTCTCAGACATGACTTTGTGACCTCAGGCAAGTCTCAAAAGGTGATTGTGCCTCAGTTTCCTCCCAAGTCAAAGGAGGGTGAGAATGATGGTGGCCCACCATAGGCTTTCTCTGAGGAGGACAGGAGTACAAGCACTGTGAGTTGCTTCAGGATTGAGAGTGTCTGTGATGTTTGTACAGACACAAGCATTGGCACACGTTACACTTATTGGTGAGCATTTATTTGATTGCTAAAACCATGAAGGATATTCTCACTAACCATGATTGAAAATGTTGCTGCATCTTGGCAGATGCAAAATGAAGCTAGTTGCATGCATTCGTCTTCTGGAAACTGAAAGATAAGGAAGAAGAGAGGGAAGAAAGAAGCAGAGATGGAGGGAAGGAGGAAGAGGAAGAGATAGAAGGAGGAAGGAAGGAGGAGGGAGGGGAAAGCATGGAGGGAAAGAAGCATCAGATTTTATCTATCAAGATCACTGGCTCTAATCAATAGAAACAACCATCATTTAAATAAAGAAGAAGATGAAGCCAGCGGGCAGCTTGCAGTAGCACTTACAAAGCTGGAGGGCCTGCTTGGAGGCCAGGTAGGAGCCTGGGAGGCATCAGCTCCATCTCAGTCCCGAGCAGCTTCATTGCTTGTCTGCTGGGCCCCTGCTACAGTGCCAGGCATCCAAACTCAAAGCATCGCTGGTACTGCTGTCTCAGCTGTCCTTAAAAATCAGCCGCCGCTGCTGCTGCCGCCACCACTGCTGTGGCTGCTGCCACAATCAATCCTCCCCTCTCCCTCCCTCCTCACACAAAGGTCAGGATAAGTGCATCCAATTGACTGTGTACCCATGAACTGGGTATGAGGAAGGCTGATAAGGCAGGAATCTGCTTCGGAGGTTCTTGGGAAGAAGGTGAGCTTCACATCTTCACTGGTGGGTGGGTTCCTAAAATATGTAAAGGAGTAAAGTTCTGGGAAGGCCCTTCACCCGTGAGAGATTCCCTCTGTGTGCAGATACACATAGTTTTCCACAGCCACACAGTGAAAACCACTCAACCCTGCTTGTTTGAAAGACTCACACACGGAATTGGTTTGAATTAAGCCTGGTCAGATACAGGCTTAATTCTGGGAACGACCACCATCAAGACAGTTTACACTCACAGATCCCTGCACACGAGAGGCACAGTGGGCCACATGGATCAGCACGGGAGGGTGCCAGAGTAGGCAGGAGGGAGGGGATACAAAGGAGAAAGCCTTTGCTCGCAAGCACCTCCCACCCCGTTCTAGATAGGTTTAGGTTCCGAGGGGTAGTTGTTTGCTTTCTGATTGTTTGTGTTTAATGAGACAAGACCTAGAACCCACAGAGATCTGTCTGCCTTCCCTCTGCTTCTGGAGTGTTGGGGTTAAAGGTGAGGGTCCCATTTCCTGGACGGCTTTAACTATTATCTTCACGCAAACTAAAATGATCTTGGAAGACAGTCTCACTTGCGAGATTGCCTGCATCAGATTGGCTTCATCTGTCTGTCTGTCTGTCTGTCCATCTGTCTGTCTGTGTTGGGGGAGTGTCTTGATTGTTCACTGCTGTAGGAGGTTCCACTCCACTGTAGGTGGTACCATATCCCAGGCAGGTGGTGGGAATGAACTGTATGAAAAAAGCTAACAGTGTGAGCCTGCCCCAGCCAGCAGGCAGCATCGGCTATGTCTGCAGTCTGTCCATGGCTGTGAAGTCCAGATGTAATGGAAGAAAATATTGAACTCCAACAAACATCACTCAGACAAACAAAGTGCTCATTCTAGCCTTGGGGTAATTTTAGGAGGACAGTGGACTAGGCAGTAGTCACAACGGCATCCATGGCACTGGGCAACATGCTACAGGATCTCCACTCAGGAGATGCACTACTTAATTAGGATGAGCTTTGATACAGTTTCTTGAAAGCCACTTACGCCCCGCGAAGGAGAACAGCCAGGCTAGGTGGTGTACAGATCTGGAAAGTTGGTGTGAGCTGCTGTGCAGATATAATTGCCAGTTACATGACTTCAACCATGCAGACCAAGGTCATGCAGACCAGAGCTATACAGACCAGAGTCATCAGACAGAGCCATGCAGATCAGAGCCATACAGACCAGGGCCATGCAGATCAGAGCCATGCAGACCAGGGCCATGCAGATCATAGTCACACAAATCAGAGCCATGCAGACCAGAGTAATGCAAACCAGAACCGTGCAGACCAAGGCCATGCAAGCTAGGACCATTCAGACCAGAGCCATGCAGACCAGAGCCATTTTAGGCCAGAAAATGCAGACCAGAGTAATGCAAACCAGAGCCATGCAGATCAAACCCATGCAGACCAGAGTCATGCAGACCAGCAGACCAAGGTCGTGCAGACTAGAGCCATGCAGACCAGAGCCATGCAGACCAGGGCCATGCAGACCAGGGCCATGCAGACTAGGGCCACGCAGATCAAAGGCACATAGACCAGGGCCATTAGTCCTGGGTCATCAGTCCAGAGCCAATTTTCCCAATTCAAATAAGAACAGTCTTGAATGAATAAACTCACAGCATTCCAAAGCTAAAAGTGTTCATGTAAAAACAGGGCCTTGTTTGTGTAAATTCCCCCAAATGAGTATTGGTTTCTTCTTCCAGTTTGTTATTAATGATCTTCTCTCTATAAAACTTTCATTCCCTCAGGGTCCTATACTGACCTAGATGGGCCATAACCCTAGTGACCCCAAGGACATTGAATAGGCTTTATTCACTACTTTGAGTGGGAAGGAACTCATCCCAAGGTCTTCCATTAGCAGACTGAGGACTATAAAAATTCATATGCTGCAAAATCTCCTAGTAATCAGACTTCAGTTACTACAAGGAAAGCAACGTCTAAGAAAAAAGGTTTATCTTGATTCACAACCAGCCCCTGGTTGGTTGGTTGGCTTTGTTGCTTTGGAGTCTGTAGTGTAAAAAACCGCTCACCTCACGGAGTCTGAGAGGCAAAGAGAGAAGCAGGAAGGGACCATGGTCCAATAGCCCTCCATGAGTGCACCCCAGCTACCCAATTCCCTTCTACTAGGCTCTACTTTTCAAAAATTATCACCCCTTTTCAGGACCCCTCCTCCCCCCAGGCTGAGGACCATGGTTTTACAGTGTGGACCTTAAAGGAACACTTATGCAGAACATAGCATTCCCTTAGTTTAAACCTCAACACCCTAAGTCAAAAGCACTTCTCACAGTCCCAGTGGAGACCAGGATACCTCTCAGCCTTTGGAGAGAAAGCCCCTCTGGGCTCTTTCTGTGTCAGCAGGGAGGGAAGCCGACTTTACAAACAGAAAGTTAGTCTTCCGTCACCTGTATAACTAACTGCTGTTGTCTATCTACAAAAAACATCCACACCGTGTCTGGTCACGTGTGCACATGTGCACAGGCCACAGCACTCACGCAGGGATCAGAGGACGACTTTCAGGAGTTTCATTCACCACAGAGCCCCAGATATTGAACTAAAGAAGTCTGGCTTAGCGGCAAGACCCTTTATCAGCTGAGCCATCTCACCAGCCCAAACAAAACGTAGAAGTTCAAACATACAGACTAACCCCCAAAGCTTTAGAAAACCCGTCCGTTGTTCCCCCGAAACACCAGCTAAACCTTCCGGGTCTGAGAGCACAGGAATCTATGCACATACACACTCACCAGACTGTGGACAGAAGCAAGAAAGTACTGTAGATACAGGGGCTATTGAGTGCCGCCTCTTTAGACCCTGTCTGCTGGGACGTGAGAGGACCTGATGACGGCTCAGGTCTGGAGGCAGGAAGGGGCGGTGAGTTGGGAGACGGCTATGGGTTTTTCAGCCAGGGCTGCTAGAAGCAGCTTTCGGCGTCAAGCTCCATTCTTCACAGCAATTTTCCTAGAGCTGACGTCTCATTTCTCCTCAGCCAGAGCTGGGAACTCAACTAAGGCAGCAAGGGAGCGAATCCCGGGATCGAAATGCGGTTGAAATGCAAGCTTGGACTTCAGCCATCTGGATGGTCGTCAATGTGTCTGTTTACTGTGTTCCTCGAAACGGTTCCCTTTCGATGTTAAAACCTCAAGAGGCGGGGGCAGAAGCTTTGCAGTTTCTGGCATAGTTACAGGGTGGGGGTTACAAAACCGATAAGGAGGGAGCTGAGAGGACTGTCTGTGTGCCCCCCCTAGGGTGCCAGCTCTAGCACATTGGAAGGTCTAGCCTTAGACTTGAGCAAAGGTTATGTAGGAAGAAAATGAGGAGATTGGCACTGTGGACGTCGGTGGGTTGCTGAGCCCTGGGAGGCGGTGGAGTGTCAGTCTCTTCCACAAAACAACAAGGAAAGAAAAGGCACTGACTGAGAGCAAGAGGGTCCTGGGGACTGGGAAGGGAAGGGAGATTCCATAGGCTTCTGGGAGATCAGAGGGAGCCACATTAGAGACAAGTAATAGCTGATTGGTCAGCTGGGAGTGGTAGAGTCTGATGATGTGATATTAATGTCTGTGTCTTGGGGGTCTGGAGCAAGGGTAAGGATCCAGACACACACCTGTTTGTACCCCTCCCCCCCACACACACACTCCCTGGGGGCACACAGGGAACCTCAGTGGAAGCAGGTTCCTTAGGTAAGTGCCATAAGGCTGGCAATAAGAGAAATGGAGGAAGGGGAGGGACAGGAGGGGAAGAAGAGGGGAAAGGTCAAGGGCATGGTGGATTTTCCTAATGATGGTCCCGAAGTTCCAGAAGGCACAGTGAGACCCAGAAGATACCTTAGAAAGGCATGTGTGTGTGTGTCTCGTGGTGGTGGTGGGGGGGTGGGGTTGGTTATGAGTAAGACCTGTCTTTGTTGGCCATGAAAGAATATCCATGTGGGCCCATGGAAGCTTGGAGAATTGAACTCAGGAACCACGCAAGAGTAATAGGGCACAGCCCAGATCCGCACACAGGACCAGTCCCATGACAATGCTGCATGCAGTTGACTGCTGAATCCATGGGGCCTGCACCATCCCTGCCCGCAGGGTAGCGGATGAAGCTTCCCCTTGAGACCCTTCTCCCATGTCCTCCATTGGCTCACCAATCCTGTGTGAGGCTGGGCTGATGCGCCTGAGCAAGCGAGCACAGCTCACAGGCCCCGTGTGGTACACAGTCTCTTTCCTGCTGCTTGCGGGTGGAGATATAGAACTCTCAATTCCTTCCCCAGCACCAAGTCTGCCTGCATGCTGCCATGCTCCCCGCCATGATGATAATGGACTAAACCTCTGAACTGTAAGCCAGCCCCAATGAAACGTTTTTCTTTATAAGAGTTGCACTGCTCACGGTGTCTCGTCACAGCAGTAGAAACCCTAACTAAGACAGCTCTCTACAATTGTTAGGAATATAGTAATTGACACCTGGTGTCATTTATGAAATGTCACTATTGTACCAGCCAGGTTTTTTTTTTTTTTTATATTTTCTGTTAGCTTCTAAAGCATACATGAACATTACAAGTAGCAGAAATGAGGATCAGCATTTTAAACTCAAAAAGGAATCTTATTTCTTTATCCTTTGGAGAAACCTAGCAACTCATTTGCCTGTGCCTTTGGTGACTTAAAACAGAAGGGGCACACTGACATGGGGTTGCCCATGAGAATACAGGGGAATATAACTGAGCTCATTCATCTAGGGATAAAATTGAGTTATGACTTAAGGCAGAGTGTCATAACACACTGAAGAGCCAAGCTGGTCACAAGAAATAAACAAAAGGCAGGTGTGACAGCAAGGAGCTTTCTTTGTATCAGTCACGTGTTCTCTAGAGGGACAAAACCGAATCCCTTGAGGAGCCTGGAGAGCTGAAGAGAGGAGTCTTCCAGTCCCCATGGCAAACTTGAAGACTCTGGTTCCGTTCTAGTGAAAGAGTTGGAAGCCCCAGCAACAGGGAAGACGAGCTTCAGCTCAACAGTGAAGGCAAACAGCCAAAACAGTGACCTTTGCCCTTCCGTGTCTTTTTATCTGGGCCACCCACATTTGGTAGGCCTCCCCTCAACGACTATGACAAGACAATCCCTCAGAGACACCCCCAGTCCAACCTGATGAGGACAGCTCTTCACTACAACACTCTACCAGGTGATTCTAAGTTCTGCCAAGCTGACAGCTGAACCTAGCCATCACACTAACCAAGGGTGATTCCTTTTTGGAAGTAGAATTCCATTTTTCAAGGATTAATATTTTTCTTTTTAAGAAATGGTTTGTGAAGTCCATTTTTTGTAGACATGCTTTTCTTCTTCGTTTTGAAACTTTCATATTCACATTTATGGATCAGTAACACTCTACCAGTCAGAATGCAGATGTATGCAACAGAAATCACTGCACCTCTTTCAAAGAGATGACATGACGGATTAAAATATGAGTAACAGGCAGATGTATTAAATGTGGGTGATGGGGCAAACATATTAAGTATGAGGAATGGGGAGGGCCAATAAAATCTCTGAAAGGATTTGTTTCCAGGCAGCCAAACCTTTAAGAAAAAACACCACCATGGATCTAGAAGCTACCACCTCTGCCCCAGTTGGCTGACCAGCCCTGGAACAAAGTTTCAGAGCACTTGGCTCAGTTGGAAGCCAGGTATCAGCAAGCAACTCCAAGGATTGAGCAGCTGAACCAAGGGTTATGTTACTTAGTAAGACAGGGACCTCCTGTTTGCGAGCCAGCTTTCCACTGCCGCAGTAAGCACCCAAGGTAATTAGTTTGGAAAGAGAAAAGGTCTAGTCTGGCTCACAGATTTGGAGGTGTCATTCTGTGATTGGTTGGTCCCATTGTCCATAGCAACAGCACATAGCAAAAGCAGTCCACTCAGGAAGAAGATGCAAGGGAGAGGAAAGGTGAGGGGTCAGAGTCCCAATACACCCTTAAAGGACACACTTCTAGTGACTTGAAGACCTCCCATGGGGTCTTCAAGGGTCTGTTACCTCCTAATAATGCCATGGGTTGAGAAGCAAGGCTTTGGAGGAGGCTTGATCAAATCATAAGTTCCTGGAAGGAGCAGTTGTTGAAAGCAGAACAAAGCAGAGTTCTGCCTTAGTCAGGAGGAGCATCACACGGTCAAACAAAGGTGAGCACTAAGAAGGTATCTGTGCACAGCTGGAACCCAAAGGAAAGTCTATCAATCAGGTTCATAGCTAAGAGATTATGCAATCTGATTCATTGGCTAAAAGGAAAAAGTCAACTTTATTTTTGAGACCACTGTATTAATCAGAGTTCTGTATTATATTCTTTTTATTATTACTTGCTTTTTTCTAACATGTTTGTTTTGGTGTCTGTCTGTCTGCGTATGTTTCTCTATGACTATTTATCTGTCTGTCTGTATCTCTGTGTGTGTGTGTGTCTGTGTGTGTGTCTGTGCACGCACGCATATGTCAGGGTTCTCTAGAGAAAAAGAACTTAAAAGATCCTGATTTATTAGAATGGCTTACAGTTCAGTTAAGCCAGCAATGGATGTCTATTAATGTAAGATTCCAGTAGTTGTTCAGACCACAAGGATGGGTGTCTCAGCTGGTCTTCAGCATATGCTGGAATCCTGAAGATGTAGCTCTAATGCCAACAAAGGAATTACTAGCAAGAGTGAAAGCAAGCAAGCAAGCAAAGAGAGCAAGCTTCCTTCTTCCACATCCTTATATAGACTGCCAGCAGAAGACATGGTCCAGATTTAAAAGATGGATCTTCCAACCTCAAAATATCCAGATTAAAAGTCTTCTTACTTCAAATAATTTAACTAAGAAAAGTCCCTCACAGGTATACCCAGGCACTTAGGTTTCAGATGCAGCCAAGTTGACAACCAAGAAGAGCATCACTGTCCTTGTGTGTGTTCTTGCTCTCTGAGTGTGTGTGTGTGTGTGTGTTATGTTTGTCTGTCTCTGTGTCTCTCTTTGTGTCTGTCTGGCTATATGTCTCTGTATCTGTTTGTCTCTCTGAATATCTGTCTCTGTCTCTGTCTCTGTCTGCATGTGCGTTTCCTGCTTGTTTCTTTATCTTGTGAGTCAGCGTCTCCTATAAGGCAGGTTAGTCTTGAACTTGGTTTGTAGCTGAAGCTGATATTGAACCTTGGAACCTTCTGCTTCTGCGTCCAGAAGGCTGGGATTACAGGCATGCAGGACGATACCCAGTTCATATTGTCTTCTCTTCCTGTCTTTGGGCCCAGGTGCATCTCGCATCTTTCTCCAATACTCCACTGCAAGTTCTCCCAAAAGGCCATTTCCGTTCAAAGGGCAACATCCTACATTTTCATCCACTTTCTGCTTCTTAAGTGTAAATCTCAGAAAAATACAAACTGTCCCAGGTAAGACCAGAGGCAAGAGGAAGACGTGCCAGAAAGGACCACAAAATCAATCCACAATAAACCTGTTTCTTACCCGGCAGCCACAAGAGCAAAGGAAGACTTCAATTCCCCATTGCAATAAGGGAGACAGCTTTTCACAACGGTCATGGTCTAAACGGTGGATTTGTTAATTGAATTCCTTAAATGGTGAGGTTTCTGTTTTCCCTCTTAACTAGGGAGAACACTGGGCCAAGGGGCAGGAGGTTTCCAGAAACCTCCCAGAGGCCCAGCTCACTTTTATGTTCTTTCAAATACAACGTACAAAGGGGAACCACACTCGATTTATTTCTTCTAAGCCACAAGAAAGTACTCTGGGTTGGCACACTATGACTGGAGGGCTGTATTGTTTCCTAGGAAGACTGCTTGGAGAAGCAGGCAGAGGGAAAGGGTTTGCAAAGATGTGCGCAGCATTTAGAGAAGGGATGTCAAACAAGACAGAATACTGAAGGAGAGAATGTTTACTATGTCCCCCTCTCCCCCCCCCCCATCAAGATCAACCCTCTCTCCCCCATACCAAGCCTAAGAAAGGTCAAAGGTCCGGGAATCGGGGAGACCGGGGTTGGTAGTTTAGCTGGAAGTCTTACACACACGCGGGCTCCTAGGCAGGAGGTAGTGGCTAAGATCAGATTTGACACTTGGGTGGAACTTCCAGCTGGACGCTCCAGTCTGGACCGGGTGAGTAGGCAGGGCTCCGTTGGTAGTGGGCGTGGTATAGCGTGGTGGGGCGTGGCGGGGGCTGTGCTGAGCCTGGCAGACTCTGATCTTAGATCCCCAAGCCACTCTCTCCAGTGAAGGCCGCAGCCTTCTAGCTCCACGTTTGTGTCTGCTTAGCCCTGCAGCCCAGGCCACCATGGCGCTTCGTGTGGAAGTGTTCGACCTTGACGGAGTGCTGGCCCTTCCCTCTCTCGCCGGCGCCCTCCGACGCACTGAGGAAGCCCTAGCGCTGCCCAGGTAAGGGAACCCGCGCACTAGGTCTGTATCACAAGTAGGCAGTCCCCAGCCGCCTGGTGTCCTGCCCACAAATCCAGCTCAGGTTTCAAATTGCTTTCCTGGTGAGCCTGGCCAAGATCAAAATCATTGTCTGGTACTAAATACCATTGCCCTTCTAAATGCTAAGTAATTAAGCTTTGTTAAAAAAAAAATCTCAAAATTGCCCTTTGCAAAAGGAGGCGATACTAAACTGTTTGCTACGGGGTTAATTCTGTTGAACCTGGTCTTTAAAATGCTCGCTGAGACTTAAAAGAAAGTTCTGTCCAAAGGCCAGCATTACAAGAGGGCCAGCACAGTAGTAATTTAGAGAAATGGCCCCCAGCCCGAGGAAGTGAGGAGCTGGGAGGCACTCGCTGACATCCTACTGCACCTATTGGTTTTGTGGGAGCCTAGGCAGTTTGGATGCTCACCTTACTAGACCTGGATGGAGGTGGGTGGTCCTTGGACTTCCCACAGGGCAGGGAACCCTGATTGCTCTTTGGGCTGATGAGGGAGGGGGACTTGATTGGGGGAGGAAGAGGGAAAGGGGAGGTGGCGGTGGGGAAGAGACAGAAAGCTTTAATAAATAAATAAATAAATAAATAAATAAATAAATAAATAAATAAAATAACTTAAAGAAAAAAAAGCAATGGCTCAGTTTCAAATGGCAGAGGGAGGAAGCAGGGGCCTGTAGAAAAAAAAATGTCTAGAAAAAATATATCAAAATATCCAGACAAGCAGCTGGAGGGTAGGCTGCAGTTAAGAACATTTGATTTCCCACACCCAGGGGATCTGACGCCCCCTTCTGGCCTCCTAGGGCGCCTGTACTCACAGATGAAGACACAAACACACGTAATATAAAAAGAAATAAAATAAGTATTTTAAAGATCCAGACATTACTAATGGTGCGTGAGCTCATGAATGATTTCCCCTCTACGTTTCTCTTTCCATTCACAAACGTTTTATAAACAGAAAGGAGGAAAGCACATTTATTTTTTAAAAGTTAAAAAGGAGCTGGGCGGTGGTGGCACACGCCTTTAATCCCAGTACTCGAGAGGCAGAGGCAGGCGGATCTCTGTGAGTTCGAGGCCAGCCTGGTCTACAAAGCTAGTTCTAGGACAGGCTCCAAAACTACAGAGAAACCCTGGCTCGAAACACAAAACAAAACAAAAAAGTTAAAAAGGATGAAAGGTCACTTTGATAGAACTCAAAGGAAAGAAGGAAGGGGTCATGCCACCCCTGAGAGGAAGAAGCATAGTGGCAGCCTGTGATCTGGAGATCTGCCTCATTTGATGATTCTAGAATTCTTATGACACCAACAGGGCTTATCTCTTATACTATATAAATCATGTAAGCCAACCCAAAGGAGATTCAATGGCTAGAACAGCAGTTCTCAACCTGTGGGTCACGACCATTGAAAAACACATATTTCTGATAGTCTTAGGAACTGAGACACCGCTCAGTGGCAAAAATTCCAGGTATGAAGTAGCAGCAAAAATAATTTTATGGTTGGGGGTCACCACCGCATGAAGAGCTGTATTAAAGGGTTGCAACATTAGGAAGGTTGAGAAGCAGGCACTTTCTCAGATGTAGAGACTGAGGTGTGGCAGGGAGATTCCCTCGGTGGCTCTGAGAGCAGTGTTCCTTCACCCAGTGCAGGTTCCTCCCTCTCTGCCTCCCTGTGCCTTTGTGCCTCCCTTGGCTGCTCTTCTAGAAATGTATCTGTCTAGGGTGAATAAATAAAATGCACCAGCAGCTGAGAAGCAAAAATAAACAAGAGACTACAAAGTGCACCATCGGGTGGCCACACTGCAGTTAAGTAGAATTTGACAGAGAACAATATTTGAAAATGAAAATCTCCATCCATCTCCAAGCTGTGCTTGCCCAATGGGAGTTATAAGAAAGGAATGATTAGTTTGCTTCCAACAAGTTTGTGCATGGGTGGGTGTCATTTTTGTGTGAGGGGATGGATGGATGCTTTGTGGGGGGGGGTGCACAGGTGTGTGCTTAACCTGTCTTTCTTGTCAACCACCCTAAGAGACATTGCCTTTTCTTAGGAATCTTGAGTGAAGATTAAATTAGCTTCTATGGAAAGTGGATGGGCAGCTGTGTTTTTGATACACGCCTTTATTTACAGAAGTTCTCCATTCTGCAGTGGTGCCCTGAGCAATACCATTGGTATACCCTCACACAGTTCCTTTGTGACCGTGGTTAGGGTTGTTCCCGGGTTCCCTAGAAAAGGTTATGACAAAACTAGCCGCATGCGGGAGGTCAGAGCGCAAGCGTTGCCTTTGTTTACCCATTAGATGTGTGAGCTAATCTGGTAGCAAACAAAGAAAAAGTGTCTTCCACACACTGGGTATTTTCAGCATGCTTGCCAGCAGATGTAACAACTCCTCCCACACAGGCCACCAAAGTTCATGTTGACAGCCGTGCCCTGAGAAGTTCTTGGGAATTTTCTTGTGTCTCTTATTGTGTTTTGTTTATGTTGTATATTGTGGGTGTTTTGTCTGTGTGTATACCTCTGTACTATGTGCGTGCCTGGTGCCCATGGGGGCCAGAAGAGGGCATCAGAATCTTTTGAACGGGAGCCCCAGATGGAACTGAACCACCATGTGGGGGCTGAGACTCTAACCAGGTTCTCTGGACAGAGCAGCTGATGCTCTCCAGCCCCTCTTGTATCTCTTGATTCACCAGTTTCATTTTCTGTCATGAGCCTTTCACTATTCACTGCCTTGATGAAGCATTCTGTCTGTTTGTTTGTTTGTTTTTGTTTTTCGGGATGGGTTTCTCTGTAACTTTTGAGCCTGTACGGCCACTCGCTCTGTAGACCAGGCTGTCCTGAACTCATAGAAATCAACCTGCCTATGCCTTCTGAGTGCTGGGATTAAAGGCATGCACCACCACCGCAATCTTAAAATACAGTGCTCAGGGGCCGGCGAGATGATTTGAGCTGACAGAGGTGCTCGCCACCAAACACAATGACCTGAATTCCATCCCCAGGACCCACGTGGTGGAGGGAGAGAACTGACTCCCTCGGGTTGCCCTCTGACCCATACATGTGCCCTGTGGCATGTGTGTACAAGTGCTCATGTTTTCCAAAGGTAAGAATAGTCTTGTTTTGTCAAATTGCTTCTACTTCAAAATAAGCCCTGCTTGCTCTTGCTGTATAAATGTAGCAATGTCCTCTTGCAGTCACGCTTTTCCTATGTGTTCTTCTTTAGTCAATCCCCGATTTTCAGGCAGGAATAAGTCATTTTAGTTTCTTCTTCTTGGTCATATAATAAAGCTATCTGCTTACCTGACACTGTGAGTTTCCTAAGGATGGGATTGTTATTTTCCCGTCTTTTACATCACAGGTAACACACAGCCTTGCACATCCTAGATGTCTAATAAAAGCTTGTGGCACCTAACTGCACTCTGGTTTTTAAAAATTCAGCACAGCTGCTAAAGGGTCTGGGGAATCTCGCTAAGGAGACGGCAATGCTATGTCACAGGAGTGAGGTGACATTTGCATCGCTTTGACTTTACTATACATTATAGAATAACATGTTGAAAACATGTAAATTTGATGTCAATTGTACCTTAATAAGATTGTTCAGAAAATATTATGTCAAAAGCACAACAGAAACCGTTACTATTACGAGGAAGCTGGACAAGGCCACAGATCTCAGGCACATGTCTTTGATAGATACTCAGAGGTGATGATTTTACCTGAAAGAGGGTTAATCTGCTTTAAAAAAAAAATACTCCACTATAATCAAAAACAAAATTCTTAAGTAGGAGATAATCGTTCTCACACTTGGGGATGGTAAATGTCTGCAAAGGGCTTGGCATTACAGCTGATAACAGGCGAGGTATATCCATTAATTAAGGCTGCCAACAGTACAGACTGGCTGGGTTAGTAGGAGAGCATTCTAGAAGGGTAGAAGGCCAAGACCAAGGTTTCAGAAAAGTTGATCTTCTCGTTGTTTTTCTTTTGCTGTGATAAACACCATGGCAACCAGCAACTTAGGGAGGAAAAGGCTTATTTGGCTTGTTTGGTGATGGTTACAGCTCATCACCTAGGAAAGCCAGAACAAGAACTCAAAGCAGGAGCTTGGAGACAGGAACTGGTTCACAAACAGTGGAGGAATGCTGCTTACTGGCTTGCTATTCTTGACTTTCTCAGCTGCTGTTCTTATTCAGCCCAGGGATGGTCTTCCCACAGTGGGCTGGGCTCTCACACATCAATCAATAATCAAGAAAATGCTCCACAGACCTGGCAACAGGTCAGTCTGATGGAGACAGCTCCTTGACTGAAATGTTCTCTACACAGCTGTGTCTAGATCTGTGCCAGTTTGGCAAAAGCGAATTATGACAGCTTCGTCTACCCCATGTCAATGTTGACGCACAAGCATATCCCTTTAAGTAATACCCATTTTGTGGCTTGTACCCAAGATCTCCGTGTTAATATTACAATATAAAATGTAGTCTGACTTTTAAAAGTCCCATAGTCTTCAAATCTTTCAACACTTAAAAGTTCAAGATCTTTTTAAAAATCAACAGATTTCTTAACTGTGAGCTCCTACAAAGTTAAAAAACAAGTTACATACTTTCTTATTCCAAGAGAGAAGAACCAGAGTACAGTATAATCAGATCAAAGAAAACGCAAACTCCAACAGTGTAAAGAGTTCAGTCTCTGACATCTGGGACTCACTCATGATCTTCTGGGCTCCCGTGAGTTTAAACACTCTTCTTCCCCAGTGCTGCCAGATGCAGTACACACAGTTTGTCTCATAGGCTCAGGTTGGCTTCACTGCACACCCATCACTGTCCTAGGTTGGTGTAGCATGGTCCAGGTACTTCTAATATGCTGGCGCCTCTACTACAATGGAGGCTGGTCTCCCTGCTGACCCTGCCACACAGTACTGAGGCTGAGTTGTTTTCATGGCCCCTTTAATCCTGCAGCTTTTATGTCATCAAAACTAATACCATCTGGGAGACTCTTACACATTGCCAGGCTTGGTTGCCAGTCTGAGATGCAGCCTTGCCCTTCCCCGCCCCCCAGTAAAAGCTTCTGAGTACTGACCCTGATGAAATACCTCCCAGAAGATTTAACCTCAGTGATTCTGGTCTCCTGTTAATCACATCTGATTCTTCAGCCCCCAACTGACCAGAAACCACAGATTCTTAATTCAAAATATCATTCTATATTTGTGACAGTTGGTTCCCTCCAACAAATCTGTCCTTGACTTGAAGCTAGTACCATCTCTGTATGCGTCTGTGTCTAAATAACCTCTTTTTATTAGAATACCAATTGTGTTAAATTAGGACCTCATTAACTTCATTATCACTTTAAAGATTCCATCTCCAAATATAGCCCCATTGTGAAGTACTGGAAGGTAAAACTTCAGCATGGGAGTTTTGAAGGTGAGCTACTTCAGACCTTAACACAGGAAATATTTTTAGAAAGGAGAGATTAAGATAAAATGGGAACTATATGTACATAATAAATTCCAGGAAAAAAATTTGTTCCTTTTGAAAAATGTGAGCTAAGGATGGCTTCATGTGGACAAACTTGACCGGGGCTTACCTCTTCCTGTCTTTCTGACAACAGTTTGTCTGTGAATGTAAATGGCGGCCGGTGATAGTGATATTCCTTGTGTCTTCCAGAGGCTTCCTGATAGACGCCTTACAGAAGGAATCCCCAGGTGGACCCAATGAGCAACTCATGAGAGGGAAGATCACTTTCTCCCAGGTGAGGGCACACTGTGTGGACCCCTTGGGAGGTTCTATGTTTTACTGAGTTTCCACCCTGGCCTTCAACTCACCATGGGTAAGATCATGTTTTCTTAAGTCATCCCCCCACGACCCCCTATAACTTACAAAACACAAGACACTGGACAGAGTGTTTTGGACCGCACTGTAGTCTGCCTGGGTCAACCTGAGGAACATTTCAAGCCCTGAGCAACTGTGACAGGAAACTGGGCAACAAGAGCAGCTATTTCAAGACAGAGCCATTGAACTATTAACTCAATAACTGTAGAGAAGGAGACTTTGGAGTCAGGGACTGGGTTTGAATCTATAGGCCCTACTTACATGTCAAGACCACAGCAAGTTACTTAACTTCTCGAAAACCCCATTGCGTTATCAGTAAGATGCATGATGATACCACCTATGCCCAAGTGGTTGTGAAACCTGAGAATGCTTAGTGCAGAGTGTTTCACTCAGTCAGTGCTCAGTAAAAGAGCTGGTCCTGGTGCTAAATTCCCAATTACTTTATAATAAGATAGAGTCTCAATTTGTGTGTCTATAAAGAATCTGTTAATAAACCCACAGGTTTTTTAAATCTCCTTTTTGGAAAAACTATATTACTATAGACAATTATTATCTGATCAGAGAATTTGGGGACCATTTCGTTAAAAAGAAAGATCATAAAAGACAGAGGACCAAGGAGTTTGCCGCAAGATAGTGTCTTCCATATATGACAGGGAAGCTGTAGCCATGAAATCTCAATGTAACTGCCTAAACAAGACCATCATAATGAGGTCATCAGTTGATATGCCAACATGGATGAGGAAAATCTCATAAGACCGCACCCCTAGATGAAGACTATAGACAATTAATGGCTGCTGAACAAGGGAGAATCAGTTTTCTCCAGTGAGGAGACCCCTGATAGATTATCCAATCCCTGTGGTTAGTCCTAAACATCCACACACACACACACACACACACACACACACACACACACACACATATACATATGTATACATGCACACACATACACAACCACATACATGTGTGTGTACACAACACACACATATAAACAAGCTATGCTAAATTAGAGGGAACAGAAGAAACACAGAAAGAGTTGGAGGAGTGAGGGGGAGGGATGGAAATGCTGTGAATACAGTACCCCGAGATGAAATTTTCAAAATAAGATAATTGAATTTAAAAGGGACACAGAGCATTATGAAAGCCCCATGATGAAATCCATTACTTTGTGCGCCTACTTTCAAATTAATAAAAACCGAGAAAGAAGGGGAAAAAGAAGAAGAAGAAGAAGAAGAAGAAGAAGAAGAAGAAGAAGAAGAAGAAGAAGAAGA
>NW_026067956.1:445376-505565 GCF_014885135.2 Alexandromys fortis
AAAAAAAAAAAAAAAAAAAAAAAAAAAAAAACCAAAAAAAAAACACCAATGCGGAAGTGAGCTTGAACTCTTCATTCCATTTATGTGCAGGATGAAAACAGAAGGGTGCACACACAATGTAGCTCTGGCCACGGTTTCCAAACTGAACACACTCATACTTTAGCACCAGGTCAAAACACATGGGGAGCATAGTGGGACCCTCTCTCTATGTTCCTGTGGACACGACCTTTCCACAAGCACCTGCCGTCTCAGTCCTAACCCCCATCGTTCTTGCCTGTGCTGGCATCTGGACAAAGGGAACTTTGCTGTTTGGCATATTCTGCTTGGCTTTGTGTATGTGGTGTTCATAGGTGCTATTGCAGGCATTAGCAATAGTTTATTCTTCAACTATTGGGGCTCAGTGGGGGTCCACTGTATGCATGTGCCCTACTCTGTGTATCTTGAGATTGCTGGGCTTCTGGGCAGATTTAGATTGAGAGACTCATGAATAGTGAAGCAGTGGGGTATTATACTGTGATTCATTCTGCAGTGAGATTTCTCGGGCTCTGTTGTAGCTTAGGCTGCTATAGTAAAAAACTGTAGGAGACTGGGTGACTCAAATATCAGGTGTTCATCTCTTAATCTTCTAGAGGCTAGAGAACCCAAGGAACCTGGGGAGGGTGCTCTTTCTGGATTCCAGTAAGCCCTCTTCCTCCTGTATCCCTAGTAGGAGAAAAAGCAAGCTCCCCTATCTTTTTAGGGTTCCATGCATGGAGAATCTACTCTCATGACTCAATCATCTCTCAAAGCCCCGACCTCCAGATATTATACACTGAAGGTTAAGACTTCAACACACTCATTTTTAGTGGGATGAAGACATTTAGTCCGTCATAAACTGCCATAGTAAAATGCCTCCGACTGAGTAGCTGAAACAAACTGAAACGTTCTAGATTAGAGTTACAAAGGGATTGGTTTCTTCTGGGGTTTCTTTTTGTGGACAGCCAGTTTCTCGCTGTATCAATGCATGGTTTTCCCTCTGTGGATTAGCTTTATGTTGCTAGAATAAAATATCAGAGGCAATTAACTTACAAAGGGGAAATATTTATTTATCTCACAGAGAAGAGTCCAGTCTAAGACTGGACAGCTCCATAATGCTGGGCATCTGGTTTAGGCTGCGCAGCTTATGGACCAGTTAGGAGAGAGAGGGTGGGCAGTTGCCAGCCTACCATCCCTAGCATAGGCTCCCAATCACATAAGGACCTCTCACCCCCATATTTCCCAAAGGCGCCAATAATGCAGCCCTTTGGATCAAACTTGGAGGCTAGTACTGCTATTAAATGATAGCATCACGGCCTCTTATGATCCCTTTCTCTAAGAATGTACACCTTATTGAGTTAGAGTTCATCCTAGTGACTTCATTTTGCCTAAACCTCATCTGTAAAGCCCTTATCCCCAAAAGTCATATTCTAAGATTCAAGGACTTCAGTGTTCCAGTTTTGAGAGGACATTGTTTTTTCAGACCATATCAGCAGTCATGAGTGTAGTTTCTCTTTGAAGGCTGGCTGTTACCTTAATGTCTGTGACCAGTGGCAGGCTTTCTTTTGGGTCACCAACCAGCGCCCAGATCATCACATGGAGACTTATTATTAGTCATGTGCCGCACACCACACCACCTGTCTGTGCTCTATGCGCTAGAACCCAGTTCACAAGCTTTGGGCAAGGGGCTGGAGGTTGAGGAAACACACACAGAGACAGACCGACACACAGACCTCCAATCGCTGGTACAAAAGCCCCTCTTTAATAGCACCATGGAGGCTTAAATACCCTGCAGTCAATGGACAACAGGTGAACATCCCATCCTCTGATCCTCTAGGCAAAACACAGCTTTTAGTAACTTTCATTAGAAGACTCTAGCAGGGAAGAGCAGCTGAAGGCCAGGACTTAATTGGTCCCAACAGTCATGAATGCTTGACCTAGCCTAGGCTTGTTTCTGGCTAGCTCTTTTAACTTAAATTAACCTGGTTCTCTTTATCTACCTTGCACCTCAGGTCTTTGCTTTATGTCTTACTTTTCTTTTTTCTCCAGTGTCTGGCTGGTTGGCAGATGTCTGGTTTCTGGCCCCAGGCATGTCCCTCTCTTTCTCCCTCATACTCTTCTTCTTCTTCTCTTTCCTTCTCGAAACTAGATTTCTCCTTCTACTTATTCTCTCTGATACATATCCCTCTCTTGGATAGCTGTTGGCCATTCAGCTTTTTATTAAGCCAATCAGGCGCCTTAGGCAGGCAAGGTGGAGCAGCAACATGTCTTTTCATCATTGAACAAATGCAGCATAAACAAATATAACACACCTTTGCCTACTTAACATATATTTCACAACATTCTCCAATTCATATGTTAAGCTTCTGACCACTAACAGGAAGTAACTAAGTCAGGAGAGTACAGCCCTTCAGGAAGAGATTGGAAAAGGGACCCTAGAGGATTACTTAGGTCCTTCTTGAGCAAAGTGAGCGGCCAGCACCATCTATGAAACAGACACCATTCTGTCTGCATCTTGACTTTGACCGTCACAGACTTCAGAATTGGGGGGAAGGAGTTTAGCTTCTGAGCTCCCCAGCTCCTGTTATTCCAGCGCAGCTCACCTTCGTCCTTTCTCTCGGGGAGCTTGCTCCCAGGATTGGAGCGCACACATTTCAACTTCGAGGTGCTGCCAAGCCTTCTGCAAGGCTGCAACCACTGACCCTGCTTACCTCCCACATCTGTTTGCTTTACAGTGGGCACCACTCATGGAAGAGAGCTGCAGGAAGCGCTCCAGCGCCTCTGGAACCAGCCTGCCTGAGGATTTCTCCATAAGTCAAATATTCAATCAAGCCATGGCAGCAAGAAGCATCAACCGCCCCATGCTCCAGGCGGCTGTTGCTCTCAGAAAGAAAGGTAAGACAGACTCTGCTACACCAGAGCCCTGGGAAAGCTGAGGTTAGAACACAGCTAAGTTCGTCTCAAGGTCACAGATCTGACACACCCTTAAAGCAAGCCTCCAGAACCAGTTGAACTACTTGAGAAAACTCTTACTAACTAGCTTACTGTTAGGATCCCTGGGAAATGATATAATTTTATATAACAAAGCAATGATCAGGTACTGCTTTATGAACAAAATTCTATCCTTTCATTGTTACTAATTACTATCAATAATTATCCAAATGACCAAACTTCTGCCACAGATTTTAAAACGAGGCTTTTAAGCAACTCTGATTTTTCCAGTCTTTGGGTGTCAGAGTCGTGCTATGAACTGGTGTGAGTTGAGATGATGTCCTGCGGCCTAAGATGCGAAGTCACATCCATGCATGGGCAGGCATTTTTATTGTAGTGCCTGCCTCTTCCTCGTGAGCATCAGTGAAACTATCACATCAGACTTATGTCTTTGTGGTCAAGACATCGGACTTGGTCCATCTGTGCTGCTGTAACAGAAGACCTGGGATTAGAGAGTTTACAAAGGAACACAAGATCAAGAGGGCTGTATCTGTGAGGGTCTTCCTGTTGTGTCTCATCAGGCTGGGAAAGAGAAGGGTAGAACAGAGTGTGAATGCCTGAAAGACAAGATATTCACCTGCAGCTCCCGTTATGTTACAACAAGCACTGGTTTCCGTCACGAAGGCAGAGCTCTCGTGACCCAGCTATTTTGTTAGACCTCTGCCCACTAGCACTATGACAGTAGGGAATGAGTTTGCAACGTGAGGTTTTAGGAGACACAGTCAAGCCATAGCCCATCCCACATCCAGAGCTCTTCGCTCACCATAGACTCATCTGTCTCGTTTCCGTTACCTCCTGTTTCTTCCTCGGCTGTGTAGACAGAGCCAGGAGATGATACCATCTCTGTCTTTGTTTCTCCAGTTTTGACATGGGAATTCAGTTCGCGATGCTTGGGGCAAGTGGTTTTGTTTTTGTAGAGGCACAAGGTCTTTGCGCTCACGGATAAGCACTAGGGGAACCAAGAGTATTAAGCACACAAGGTTGTCTCTTCACAGGAAGATGGATACCTCTTCTCTGCCCAGAAAGCTGGGAATAAATGTAGTTTATAGCCTGGCGGCCTGTGCCATCTCTAGGGTCAGGCCACACTTGAATCCCCCAAACTATGTTTTTCTCAGCCACGTGGACTTTGTAAAGACCTTCAATGTAAATGTGTCTTAAACTTTGTTGTACACACATTATCATCCAGAAGCTTTTTCCAAAATTGTGCTTAAATATGACGAGAGTAAACTGCTTGGGATCAGACTCTAGAAGTTTGAACCAACATGGGCTGCTGAGTCGTGTTGAACTGAGTTTCCTTCTTGGTTCATGTTACCCTGCACACCCTGGTGGTTGCAGTTTTTAAACACAGGCGGAGTTTTCAGTATAGAGTCTTAGTATAGACTCCATAGGAGTGCCCAACTTCACTGTGGGCTCTGAGCAGAATGTGCCATGTCCAGCTGTCAGTGTAAGACAGGAATATCTTCCCTGCCTGCCACGGAAGTGGAGACGACCCCACGAGTTGGTGAAACTTAAGACACCCTTATGAAATGAGGTGATGGCGGCAGGGAGTGGAGAGCGGTATTCGGAAAGCTCCGGTCTTCGCTTGCCCTCAGGAGGTGCTCGTGGGGAAGGACGATTCTTTTTCAACTTCTCTCACGAAATCTCTATATGCAGAGACTGACATTTGTGAGCAGAAGCCCGCTGTAGGGACTTCCCAATTCTCAGGGACCCCTTTGAGGCGTCCAGAATATGGCTCCCTATAGCTGATCCCCTCCCTGGCAACCCCCTCTCCCCACTCAGGATTCACAACCTGCATCGTCACCAACAACTGGCTGGACGACAGTGACAAGCGAGGCAGCTTGGCACAGATGATGTGTGATCTGAGCCAGCACTTCGACTTCCTGATCGAGTCCTGTCAGGTCGGGCTGATAAAACCCGAACCTCAGATCTACAAGTTTGTACTGGAAACCCTGAAGGCCCAACCCAATGAGGTGAGTAGACTCTCCCTTTTCAGGGGAAAGGGTGTCACAGAGATCTTGCAACAGGGGACTGATGGAGCTGACAGACTGGGGTGCACTTGAGGCCTGGAAGCGTGGTCTTAGGCCCATTCCTCTTGTGTCAGGAGGGATGCTTTTGACCATAGCTCAGTCTAGAACGTACCATCGATGTGGCCCTTTGTGCGGTGTCAGTGCCGCCAGATGATGTTAGAACAGCTTCCCGTGTTTACTAACGTAGAAACAGAGGCCCCGGGAGACTTGGCCAAGAACACAAAGCTCGTGATCGGGAGTGGGTCTCCTTCCGCCATAGTCTCCCTGTCCAAGAATCCTGGCCTACTTGAATCCTTCTGCTTATTAAGGGTCCTGAGAGTCACTCTGCTGAAACGCTGTATTATGCTCACCTCCTCTCATCTTAAAGGCTGACTGGGCTAAGGTCCCTCTCCTTCACGTACTGTCCCTTCCTCCTGCTGGACCCACCTCACAAGATGCTCAAAACAAACCTAGAGCCCCATCCCTGAGGAGATTGTCCCTGGAGCCATTCACGGGTGTTTCCATCTGATGTTCTGCTCACGCGAGATGCTTCCTCTGGCTGATGCTCATACTGTTTGGGTCCAGGTTGTTTTCCTAGATGACTTTGGGAGCAATCTGAAGCCAGCCCGAGAAATGGGGATGGTCACCATCCTGGTCCACGACACAGACACGGCTCTGAGAGAACTGGAGAAGGTCACAGGGACACAGGTAACTTTAGGTCTGAGCAGGGTCTGGCTTCCTGCCATCCTTCTGTAGTGTTTGGGGAGAAGACAGCCAGGAGACCTAGGTGCTTTCTCACTCCTCTGAGGAGCTCAGAGGCATTAGGTACCTTTCAGAATGGCGTGGAGCCCAGTCCATCTGCTACCAAACTCTTCTATTTAAAAAAAAAAAAGCCAAAACCTTGTCCCATTAAATAACGACTCACACAGCCCCCAATCTACACTCAGCTTTCTGTTTCTATGATTCAGGTGCCTCCGATACGTAGTGTGTGATACAGTGTGTGACTTCTCATTTCTAGCTTGTTTCCCCTTTTGTGTAATGCCCTTAAGATTCATCTAGAGTGTAGCATAACCCCGATGGGACTCACTTTCTGAGCTGTTCTCTCTGACAAGGGGGACTAGATTCCAGAGTTTAAGTCCCCCCCCCCCCACTTTAGAGGACGGCTTTCCGAGGCGGGCCCATCTGCACTCGAGATGGCAGGTGTAGCTTGTGCAGTCGGGGCTCAGTCAGGAGGAGACTGACTGGCCCATGTGCTCAGTAGCTCATCCTCTGCTATCGATGCTTTGGGAACTGACACCAGTAAGGTAAAGAAGGGAGTATTCTGGAACTTTCCTCCTTACATAGATGTTATCCAAAGACAGGTCCAGGGTCTCTAGTGGACAACGACAAGGCCCAAGACACAGGCTGTTACGAAATGGGCTCTCAGAAATTCATATACTGAAATGGCAATGCCCAGTATCTCAGAATGTGATTGGATTTGAACGCAGAGCCTTAGAAGAGGTGATTAAGGCAACAGAAGACCAGAAGGGAGAACAGCAACCTAATATGACATGGTCCTTTCATGTAAGAAGTAGAAACTAGGGCTGGAGAGATGGCTCAGTGGTTAAGAGCACTACCTGCTCTTCCAAAGGTCCTGAGTTCAATTCCCAGCAACCACATGGTGGCTCATAACCATCTGTAACGAGAGCTGGTGCCCTCTTCTGGTGTGCAAGAATACATGCAGGCAGAACACTGTATAAATAATAAATAAATAACATTAAAAAAAAAGAAGTAGAAACTAAGCCATGGGCCCCCAGACACATGAGGCTACAGAGGGCGATAGCTATCTATAAACATAGAGGCAGGTCTCAGGAGAAACTAACTGGCCCTGTTAACACCTTTCATCTAAGACCTCTGTCCTCCCAAACTGAGAAGATAGCAGTCTGTTGTTGACAATGCCCAGTCCGTGGAACTCTACAGTGGGAACTTGAACAGCTTAAGACAGGCACAGAGTTGGGCTGCAGCTGACTGAAGGGAGACCCCCTTCTGACAGAGCATCACAGAGAGGCAGCGGCTATGCCTGCCCTGAGCCTGGGCTTTCTGAGGACTTCTGTGAAGCATGGACTGAATCCATAAAGATTTATAAGTCTGTGTTTCTCTGGCTCATATAACATTCATTTTGGGAGCCCCAGGGCCTTTCTGGAATATAGCCAGTCATTAGAGGGCCTACTTCCTCCACTGGGGGCTTTCAAAATCACACACGATGCCCAGTTGAAAGATGGGAGATGAGATGCTGTAGAGAGTCTATGAGGGTTTTCTTGGCTTAACCAGGGGGCTATGTACTCCTGTCTGCATTCCACTGGCCAGAACTCAGTCACAAGACTCCATGGACTGAGACAACCCATGGAGTCCAGCCATGCCCGAACTGGAGGGGATTGCTTCATGAGGACCACCAGGACGCATTCAGGAGGGGTGGCAGAGGTGATGTCTGGGGGTCTCACACTGTGCCCATCATATTTTCAGTTTCCTGAGGCCCCTCTGCCAGTCCCCTGCAATCCAAATGACGTCAGCCATGGGTATGTAACTGTGAAGGTAAGTCAGCCACGTTCTCTCTGACCACAGCATGTAAAACGTAATGCGGAATAGCGAGGGCCATTGAGTTATCAGTGTACAGATAGGAAAACAGAAGAGAACAAAGCATGGTGAGTGGTTGGTGCCATTGTTGCAGCATTCGTGTCTTCTGATGGGCCAGGACTCAGTTCTGTGACCACATCACTATTGCCAGGGGGAGGCATGTCTAGAAAATGCCAGCATGTGCCAGGGAGAAGGGATAATGCAGACGTTAAAAGCCTTCAGGGTCATCTTGCCAACAGAGTCACCCTAAAGGACTGTACAAACAATTCCTATTTAAGAAGCAGACCTCTGGGGAGGGGAGACGGCTCAGTGAGTAGAGCACTTACTGTGTAAGCCTGAGCTCCATGTAAAACACAGAGCTAGGCATGACGGTGTGTGTTTGCCATCACAGTCGCTGGGAGGCAGAAACAAACAGATCCCTGGGGCTTGGTGAGCAACAAGGATAACCGGTTTGGTGAGGTTCTGTTTCAAGCAAATTAAAATTAAGTAAATAAGGTAGACAGCTCTAGAAAATGTGTCTTAGTTACTACTCTGTTGCTGCGATAAAATACCATGACCAAGGCAACTTATAGCAGGCAGACATTGTTTGGGCTTACAGTTCCAAAGGGTTAGAGTTTTTGATAGTTGAACAAAGGTAGGGCAGCAAGTGGCTGGCGCAGCAGTGAGAGCTCACGGCTTGGTCCACAAGTGGGAGATGGAGAGAGCATGCTGGGAATAACCCAAACCTTCTGAAACCCCAAAGCTCACCCTCTGTAACACCTCCTCCATCAAGGCCACACCTCCTAATCCTTCCCAAGCAGTTCCACCTACTAGAGACCAATTAATTAAAAACATGGGCTTCTGGGGGCTTCTTGTCATTCAGACCACCACAGAAAGATACTCAAAGTTGACCTCTGGGTGTCAGACATGCATACATGCACATGTTCTGTCACATACATGCCCCCCCCCACACACGAAGCAAATAGTTTCTCATAAAATAAACATAGTATTCTGCACATTGCCAAAGAGGAAGCTAAACTGTTTTGATTCTGTTTGCTCCCAACTGCATAACCTTTTCACGTTGTAGAGAAAACTGCCTGGCGTGTCACCCACATGGGTCACTCACAGTCCCCAGCCATTGTTACCTAGCCTTTGGGTCTCAAGGTGAGGTAGCTGGGTCAGGCAAGGTCTGGCTGTCCCTTGCAATGGCTTCTGGAATACCTGTTCTGCCTACCCTGACATCAAAATTATTATCACTCCTGACTCTCTTTCACAGCCTGGGAGCCGTCTGCATTTCGTGGAGATGGGCTCTGGCCCTGCCGTGTGCCTCTGCCATGGGTTTCCTGAGAGCTGGTATTCTTGGAGGTACCAGGTAAGGGAAACTGTGGAAGGTGCTCCCCAGTCAGGGTGAGGAGAGAGAGATGTTGTGGGCTAGCGTGGGGTGTTGTGCACGAATCATCTCCAAATTGGGGCTACAAGGCCTCAACAACACAGGGTGTAGGAAGTGCCTTGGGACCGTACTGATCCTCAAGCCATTCTTCACCTCTTGCTGGGAAATCTTAGTAATGATCACAGAAATTTGCAAGGACTTTGTCAGGATATTCTGCCCAATGTGGCTTTGCTGCAGTGTACAACCCCGCCGCTGCCCATGGCAGTTTTATGAGATGGGCTTCTCTCTCTTTGGGTGGATCCATTCACAAGAGAGAGGGAGGAAGGGATGCAAACAAGGAGACTAGCGAAGGACTGGTGAGGCCATACTGCCATGCCCCCGTGCCCTTGGACTGTTTTGTTTTTCAGATCCCCGCTCTGGCCCAGGCGGGCTTCCGGGTTCTGGCTTTAGACATGAAAGGCTATGGCGACTCATCATCCCCTCCAGGTGAGCTGACTGTCCTATAGACGTCCTGTGTGGTCTTGTTGCTCTGTTTGGCATCTCTAGTTCCCCTGAGCTCTCCAGCCCCTCTGAGCTCTCCAGCCCCCCCTGAGCTTGTTCTGTCCAGGTTGAGCACATCTGTGAGGCCCTGATCCTCTCCTGCAGTGTCTGTCTCTTTGGGCTTGGGTTACAGCTGCTCTGTATACTCTGAAGGACCCAGGAGGTCCCACTCCAGCCAGAAGCAGCCCTCTGCTGGTCATTCGGGATGTGGAACATACCATCTATTTCTAGAAAGGTTTTCCTCTACCTAGCTGAAAGACCAGATTCAGCTCCTCAGTGTTTCTTTCCCTCTGCCCTGGCCACACTCCATTCTCCACGTGAAGGTGGCTGCTGATACCTCGTGTCAGTGGGCTCACAGGATAGCTACCCTTTCACGACTGGCGGATCTCACCTAGTATGGTGACTTCAGTGTTTATTGGATTGCAGCACCTCCTCTCTTTCAGGATGAGTGTTCTCACAGAGTACAAACCACCATCTGCCTGTGACCAAAGAATACCAGATTACCTCATCTTTTGGCTCCTTTGAATAGCACTGCTCTGGACATGGGTGTGTGCACAACACCTGCACGCCCCTTCCTTCCGTTCTTTAGAACTGCTGGATTCTGCAGCACTTGTAGGTCAGATCTGAGCCCTATGGCTGCAGAACCCAAGAGTAAACCTTACATAGCCTCTCAACCCTGAGGCCATTTGTAGGTTTCTGAGCATTTTTTTTCCTGGTAGGAAGAGTTCTTCATTCTTATCAGGTTCAAATGAGTCCCTTAGTCCAGAGGTCTGCAGAGCCCAGGTGCGGAGGCAGGGGTATGATGCAGCCAGGCATGAACACAGCTCCTTCAGAGGACAGTGATGCTGTTGACAGCTGGGCTCCCTAAGCTGCTTCTCACACCCTCTAACTCCAGTGATCACATCTGGCATGGCGGGCTCCCGTGGCTGAAGCCTGCTGACCTAGGCTGGGGCTTTGGCCACTCACTGAACCACCCTCCAGGTCCCTTGACATGTTGTCCTGGAGTGCATGGCGGGTTATTCCCTAAGTGTGGCAATGTCGGCTCAGTGACTCTTGCCTCCTGAGTGACAGAAACTGGACTGTAGACTCAAGGGCGGCTTTCTCTGTAGAGCCCAGGGAAATCTGCTTTTCAGTTTGGGTGATGAGAATACTTGCTTTTAACTTAGCTCAGGACAGTCTGCCAAGAATGACCCTGCAACATCATGTTCTCAGTAGAGCTTATGAAGAGTGAAGGATTAGAACTTTTATTGATTGATTTTGTTATTTTTCTCACATTTCCGTCATTTGGATTTTTTTTTTAATCTCTTTTTCTTTGTGCTCACTGGAATCGCTATGATTGGTTTTAAAAAGAGCCACTCACTCCCCAAGCAGTCTTCAAGAGTATTGTGGCCCTTATCAAAAGTGCAATGGCTTCTTTTCCCCCAAGACAGGGATTTGCTGTGTAACTCGGTTGGCCTTAAATTCACTCCCTGGCTCCGCCTCCCAAGTGCTCCATGGCATACTTTTAGACAGAAATAAGAGATTCTACAATTCATGCAAAACAACACAAATCCACAATGAAATGAATACATTTTGAGGAAAACCACAAAGATGAAGGGATTTGAAATCAAATGTTGTGATTTCAAATACTATTCCAGGTTGACAGTAGTTAAGCGGTGTGATATTAGAATGGAGACAGAGGTCCAGACAAGTAGAGCAGACTAAAGAGCTCAGAAGTAAATACACACACACGCACACACGCACACATACACACACACGCACACACACACACACACACACGCGTGAGCGCCCGCGCACACACACACACACACACACACGCGTGAGCGCCCGCGCGCACACACACACACACACACACGCGCGCGCACACACATACACATGCACACGCATGAGCGCGCACGCGTGCACACACACACACGCACACACACACGCACGCACATGCACACTGTTAACCAGTCTTTGACAAGGGTGCCAGGACCGCACCTCAAGGAGGACCTAGGTCTTCAATAGTGACAGTAAGGAACACCCAACAAAATCAAATTGGGCTTTTCTCTTTTGTGATGTTCAGCACCCAACTCAAAATAGACTTAAAAAGTAAACAGAATCAATATTCAATATATTGGGATGGTTTTGGCTTTTGGTTTGTTTGTTTGGGTAAAAGGAACTTTTGTTTATAAATTTAAAAATCACATTATACATCTCTGTGGTGTGTGTGTGTGTGTGTGTGTGTGTTTTAAGACAGAGTCTCGCCAGGTAGTGGTGACACACACCTTTAATCCCAGCACTCAGGAGGCAGAGGTAGGCAGATCCCTGTGAGTTTGAGGCCAGCCTGGTCTACAAGAGCTAGTTCCAGGAGAGGCACCAAAGCTGTTTTGGAAAAAAAAAAAAAAAAAGACAGTCTCATTAAATAGACCAGAAGAGCCTTAAATTCACAGCGATCTGCCAGTCTCTGCCTCCTTAATACTGGGGATTATAGGTATCTACAAACATGCCTGGCATTTATTTATTTGTTTGTTTATTCATTTCTAATTACAGAGATAGAGGAATATGCCATGGAAGTGCTATGTAAGGTAAGAAGCCTCTTCAGTAGCATCTACAATGTCATTTCCATCCTGAGTTTCTCCCTGGCATAAGCCAGAAACTTGGGTGTCCATTTAAACCAAACAGAAGCACAATATACAGCATTTGGGTATAGACTCTCACTGAACATGAAGGTGATAGTTCTAAATGTTGGCCAACATGCATGAAGCATAAAGGGTGATTCCCAAATACAACTGGACAGCCCAAGGCTGCTGCCCAAGGTTGACAACCAGTAGACCTAGATTTGAAACCTTCCACTCTCCACTCGCCATCCGATTCTGAGAGTCTTCAATCAGCAGCTCTGCATGTAAACCGTGGCTTCTCTGCCACAAAGCTCAAAGAAAAGCCCAGCCTCTAGGTAGGACTGTTCTCCCGCCTCTTTCCCAGCTGTGATTCTCCTCCTATTCCCGATCTTGCTCAGGTCTCCCCACCAAATTCCCGGTCACTCACTGTAGGAGCTTCTCGCACCCCACCACCATCCACTCACCTTCTTTCTGCTGGACTCTGGTCTCAGCGGGTGCATTGGGGTGCTTCACAGAGCCGCGTTCCTGCATGGGGTCCTGAGACCAACACGAATGAGATGAAGAGAACGGTTCTGTCCTTGTATCTTTGAAGAGTATCACTAGTACATCCGCTACTAGAGACTAGCCCAGGAGACCTGATGATGAGAAAACCCACTATTCAAAGCAACCCCATCTATAGTACCTAAAGTGGGAACAGCGCAAACACCATGCGCTAATGAGTAGACGGGTTCTGTGCCACGATCCATGCCCCGGAAGGTTGCATGAAGAGCCATGGTGCAGTGGAGCGCATCCACAACATCAAGCAAAAGGCCGCATACCAATTAACTCCATCTCTATGGAGTGTTCAGAACAGGCAATCCAGAGCGAGCTCAGATTAGTGGCTGCCAAGACACAGGGGAACGAGAAAAGAAAGTGATGCCTGATGGGTTAAGCCTAAAGGGGAGTTTAAGACTTTTTTTTAAGATTTATTTATTTATTATGTATACAGTATTCTGTCTGCATGTATGCCTGTAGACCAGAAGAGGGTACCAGGTCTCTTATGGATGGTTGTAAGCCACCATATGGTTGCTGGGAATTGAACTCAGGACCTCTGGAAGAACAGCTAGTGCTCTTAACCACTGAGCTATCTCTCCAGCCTGGAAAGTTTAAAATGTTTATGGCAATGAAAACTTTCTAATACTGGGTGGTGGTGACGGTTTCACAAGTCTGGTTATACTAAACCCACTGAAGTGTGGACTTTGGAGGGGCTAACTAAATGGTATGTGACTTATATTCATAACGCTCTTTTTAAAAAGTCGCCACAATAATTTAAACATAAAATTGTGCCGGGTGGTGGTGGCGCACGCCTTTAATCCCAGCACTTGGGAGGCAGAGGCAGGCGGATCTCTGTGAGTTCGAGACCAGCCTGGTCTACAAGAGCTAGTTCCAGGACAGGCTCCAAAGCCACAGAGAAACCCTGTCTCGAAAAACCAAACAAACAAACAAAAACATAAAATTGTATTTAAAAAGATAACACTGACTTCAAATACAAGGTTAGAAAAAAAAACGAAGTTAAGGCCCATAACACCGCTTGTCTTCAAGTGCCTGGAAAGCTTTCTCATCATAACTCCTCAAATACTTCGCAAAACAATTTCCCTCAACCACAACTCCTAAATCTGGGTGGCAGTTCATCACATAACTCTTAGTTTTTCTGAAGCTGGACTCTCCTCTTATTTAATTTTTAATTGACAAGTAATGTGTTTTGTCATGCGTCACAAAACGTTTAATATCCTCTGCAGAAATGGTCACATCTAGGTAACCGACAGAGGCGTGACCTCACACAGATGCATAACGAGGTGTTTTGATGTTTAATATCCGTTCTGCAATGATCACAGCTAGGTACCTGACAGAGGCGTGACCTCATGCCATCCTCATTTATGCTGACAGCACCTGACACTCACCCGACATCTATCAAGAATATGTCACCACTAATTTTAGTCACTTTGCTGTGGAGCAGGGCTCTTGAAGCCAGTCCCTCCCTCTCAGATTGTAATTATTTATCCCTTGATCAATCCCATGCTCATCCTTCTCGTTTCTGCCTCTGCTAGCCGTCCTTCAACGCTGCTTCGTAGATAACTGCCCTAGACCTCGTGAGAATGAGCTCCCACGCTACCTGCCTCTCCCCGTTGGCTCGTCTCATTTATAGCACCACGTTCTCCATGTTGCTACAAATAACTTGATTCCGCCCTTTTGTGTCTGTCTCGTGCCCCTTTGTGTATGGGCCCCTCATTTTCTGCATTTTTCACCAACCGGGGGACACTTAGGTTGATGCCATCTTTTGGCTTCCATGAATATGCTGCAATGAACATGAGTGATTTTTATTTCAGATTGGGAGTCTTTGTTCTGCCCCATAAACCCCCTGCATGTTTACAGTCTTGAGATTCCAAATTGAGAATTCTGGATGCAACATAGCAATAATATTTTTTAAAGTTCGGCGGTGTTTGGAGATGTGTCTACACCCAACCGACCCTTATATTGGGGGGGGGCTTTTGGTGTGGGATTTAACCGTTGTAGGTCATGCTCTCGGGTATAAGATGAAGTGGCTGACTGAGGCTGTATGTTTTCCAAGGTTCCTTAAGATCCAAGAATGATTCTCAGCTCACGGAGTCTGGAAAGGACATTGCACTCACTGTAACCCTCTCCGATGAGCTAGAATGTGAAAAGGTGTTTCCTGTAGTTCATCTGGGTGTGTCGCCCATGCTGTTGTGATCTCTTGGAGCCTCTTGAGTTCCTAGAAGCGAGTGCAGAGTATGAAGTAGTGTTCATGTGTGCTTCCCCAGGAGAGAGCCCATGGCTTCTGTCAGAGACTGCAAGAGGTCTTGGGAGACAGAGGGAAAGCTGTGGTTCAGGAAAGGGCTCATGACATCATCTACCCAGTGACAGCCCATCACTTCAAAATGGCGTTGTTGTCCCGAGGCTTGTCCTGAGAGTGTGTGGCTTGTGGCAGGCTGTTTCTGTCCACCCTGCCCATCTGATGCCGAATCTGTGTGCTCTGTTTTTAGGAGATGGTGTCCTTCCTGGATAAGCTGGTGAGTCTTTCCCTCGAGCTGATCTCTCTGGAGCATTCTGTGTGGATCTTGGTAATGAAAGGAGAGCTGGATGTCTTGGAGCTGTTGGGGACCATGAGCAGAGAGGACCAGGACAGGGGGAGACATGAGCTTCAGGCAGGAAGGAGGAAGGGGTGGTCCCAAAATTAAAGATAGGCAAGGGGGAGGGTAGAGAGGGTGTTTTTGCTATTCATTCAAGAAAGTAAAGGGAGATGCCTTTGTTGGCTTCCATCCAGGGAAGGGAACCTTGAGTATCAGGGAAAGGTGTGGGAAAATAGTTCTTCACAGTTCATTAAAACTCAAGTCTCTTCCGACAATCTCAGATCAAACTCGGTCACAGGAATGAAAGTGGCCATGGCCACCGTGTTGCACACGTACTATTCCCGAGACTGCTCTGCCATGCCTCATGGCATTGGGCTGGAAGGGAGTGCAAATACCATAGGGAAGACTGGAGAGAAGGAATATTCTAGGCTAATAGCAATGGAGAGAGAGAACAGAGAGCCCCAGAGCAGTGCGGCCTAGCTTATTAACTGGATATAAGATGAAGAGAAAGCCGGGCGACTGACTTCTGGTTCAGCAGTAGGCACTGTGCAGGAAACAGGGGAGGACAATGGCTGTCTGCACTCCAGAGAATTGGGTCAAAAAGTGCTGTCTGTGTCTTATGTTTGGGCATATGTGTGTGCATGCATGCAGGAGGGAGAAGAAGAAGAAGAAGAAGAGAGAGAGAGAGAGAGAGAGAGAGAGAAGGAACTTGTGACTAGTGGTCCTGTCTTCTAAGGAAATTCAAACCTAGTTATTTGTAGAGACTGAGGAGGGGTTGTGTGTGAGAGGTAGACTTAAGAAGGGCACATACCTCAAAGGAGTGTCTGGAGGTTCCTGGTGAAATCACTAGGCTGTCAAGAAGGGGCCTTTGCATCTCAGAAATCCACCCTCACCGTGTCTCTTCTTGTTTCTCTAGGGGATCCCTCAAGCAGTGTTCATTGGCCACGACTGGGCCGGTGTTCTGGTGTGGAACATGGCTCTCTTCTACCCTGAGAGAGTGAGGTAAGCAGCGTAAAGATTGGCAAAGCAGGCTGGACTTAGAGTCTTGCATGAACTGCTACAGGCGCCTTGGCTCCGTACAACTTCAGGAAACAAGTATGTAACAGGGAAGGTGAACAGACAGAGGCGGGCCTATTGCACTCCTAGGAACAGCTCTGACCCCATGACCGACAACAAGGCAAGTAGTTCAGAGTCAGAAGTGCCTTGTGGGAGCACAGGGCTGGCTCTGAGTGGATAAAGGGGTGATAAGGGGGGATCGTGTCCCAGCATTAGACAGAGTTAAGTGGGTGTTGTGGTACATGACCTATGATCCCAACAGTTAGGAGGCTGAAGCAGGAGGATTGAGAGTTTGAGGTTACCCTGGGCTACAGAGAGAGTAAGAAAGAACAAGAGAGGCTTTCAATTCTGTCCTGAAGTGACCATGTGACAAATCATGCCACCTCCTAGCCCTTGGTCTCTTCAACTACAAAACTACAAGCAGAACTCTCCTCCCCCATCCCTACTCCCTTCTTCCCTCTCTCCTGTTTCACTTAAACTGAAAATAAGAGTTTGATTCTTGTCTTAGTTAGGGTTCCCATTACTATAAAGGCACACAATGACCAAGGCAACTCTTATAAAGGAAAACATTTAATTGGGGGCTGGCTTACAGTTCAGAGGTTTAGTCCATTGTCATCAGGGCGGGAAGCATGGCAGCATGCAGGCAGGCATGGTGCTGGGGAAGGAATTGAGAGTTCTGTATCTCCATCCACAGGCAGCAGGAAGAGGGAGTGAGCCACTGGGCCTGGCTTGAGCCTCTGAAACTTAAAGCCAGCCCCCAGTGACATACTTCCTCCAACAAGGCCACACCTGCTTCAACAAGGCCACACTTCCAATAGTGCCTCTCCCTGAGCCTACGGAACCATTTTCATTTAAACTACCACAATTTTTAAACAATCAGGTTCACCACAAAGTTACTGTATGAGCATATTCCGTGCTGTTGAAAACAGACCACGGGAATACAGCCATGAGCAGGATGTGTGGCTTAAAGACAGTCATATGTGCTATTTTTCTCAATTTAGTCTCTTCCCAGCAAACATTTAGAAACATTTTACTGGCAGAAAGGAGTTTTCTCCTGAATAGCATCAGACCTGAGACTTCCCAGCATGCCCTGATCTCCAGGTCCCCCCTTGTTCTGTCTCAGGCACTCTTACCCTTAGTTCTGTAGAGATTGCTTCTAATCACTCCCAGAAAGGGGTGTGTGTCCCTATATGTGTGTGTGTGTGTGTCTAAGACAGATAAGTTCAAAATAAAAACTGCAGCTGAGTGGGAAAACCCTACTAGGTTAAGAATGAGTTCTAATCCCGTTCTCCCACTCACAGCCAGAGTGAGACCTGCGCGTGTCATTTCCCACTTCTCCTTCAGTTTGGGCCTGAAGTGTCCTTTCTGAGCCGTGTCTGGCTCCACAGGCTCCTTGTTTTGATGTTGCTTATTCCTGCAGAGCCGTGGCCAGTCTCAACACTCCGTTAATGCCAGCAAATCCTGAGGTGCCGCCTATGGAAGTCATCAAATCTATCCCGGTTTTCAATTATCAACTATACTTCCAAGAACCAGTAAGTGTGGGATGCCAAAGTTGTTGCCTCTCTCCTCCCCTTCCCTCCCCTCACCGTTCCCTCTCCTCCCCTCCCCTTCCTTCTCCTCTCCTCTCCTCTCCTCTCCTCTTTCTCTTCTTCTCCCTCTCCCCTGCCCCTCTCTCTTTCACTTTAGCTCTGCCCCTTAAATATTCTGAGGCATTAATTAGAAATGTAGAAATGGCATTGCGAACAGGCTCAGGCCTCCTGACCACAGATCCAGTATGTCCTTTGTGAGTAGGTGAACATGTCCTGCATCTGTCTGGGTAGTGACTGGCTGAGGAGCAGGGGATGATGCCAGGCTGGCTTCTGCAAGGAGTGCAGCAGGAACCAAGTGTTCTCTTGAAGTTGCTGCCCTCAGGCTCCTCCTGGGGACCTTGTACTCTGCTCACTGACAACTGAGTCTTATGAAATGTCACCAACAGTCAAAGAGCCCCACAGCAGGACCTCAAGAATACTGGAAGAGAGTGGGAGTTTTGGGGGTACAGCACAAGTCCCATAAAGATGCCTTTTAAAGACAGCCCTGGACTGTGGTGATCCTTGTGATGGGGTCTGACAGGATCTCTCTGAGAATGTTGTGAGTCACCTGGGTAGAAATCACAAGAGTCTGTTCACAATGCACTCTAACCAAAGAGCAACACAGCCCAGCATGAGCTGAACTGGATTGTGGGAAGACTTCTAAACCAAGCCGGCACTTTGTTTGCCATTTCCATGGTTTTAGCAAGTCTGGATTTCCCCCCGGAAGCCACTCCTCCTTCAGGACCTCCTCAGGAAGCCCTGCTTCCCTCCACCACCACCAAACAGCTCTGCCCCTTGATCCGCATTGCTGTGTGTGTGCTCCTGGCTCACCTTGCTCTTGCAGCATCTGTGGATGTCTGGGGTACCGTAGAGCTGAACCAATGCTATCAGAAAGGAGGATCCCACAGCCACAGACAAGAGGCCACATGCTGACCACGACCCTGAGCCCTTCGACACTTGGAGAGGTCTACTCATTTGGTTCTGCCCCTTGAGGTGGGCTGACCCTGGGTCTGTGCCCATGCAAGGAAGATGTGGAGACATTGATCATCACCCCCACCTCCATGCTGAACTTGCAGTTGGAGGTTTCTGATGAAAGCCATGTTAGCTTATTAATTACGAGCCCACTCATTTGTAAGATTCGATTACAGTGGAGAATCGATGGACGCCTTCTGCGAGGTGATGGATGCCAGGTAACAAAGAGCAAAGGGAGGCTGTAGATGGCAGTGATGGATGACAGCCTGCCCTGCCTGTGAGTCGACCTCGGTCAGGATTCTTATTTATTAAGAGCCGGCCTCACCCCAGAAGCAGCTGCTGTTGATGAGCACAGGGGCGCACTTCAGTGTCGGGGGGGCCTGCAGAGGACTCCACCTGGCGCTTAGGAGAGTAAACAGATGCCAAGAGGTGGTCAGACTCAGAGAGCGCGTGGGTAAATAGCTCCGCCCACTGACACGGAAGTCCATCCTGAGGACAGGGAGGGGTGTAAAGGTGAGGGCCAGAGAGGAAGGGATAAAAGGGCTTGTGCTCCTGGGCATGTGCCAGCTGTGTTCTGATTCAAGTCATCAAAGGGGAAGGCCGCATTTCACAACAGCAAGTGTCCTGACTGTTCCTTCTGTGCTCCTGAGCCTAGCATTAAAGGGTGGCCTTTAGAACCCAATGCACAGGGCTCAAGCCCCAGTGCTGACTATGACCTTAGCTCTCCGAGGCCTGGGTTGGTCTGTCATGCCATTCGTGAGGATGCAAAGGACTTCCACCTGTTTCTTATCATGCTGACAAGACACGCGGGCTCGGCAGCATCTGGTGATTATTTTACACACAGGATGGGCAACACAGGGTAATTATTACCATCAATCAACATTATCATTGTTCTTAGAGTTACTGAATGGCACCAAAATTGCTGAGTTTTTATTTTTGTTTTCAGTATTATCAGGAGATGCAAACCAGTATGGCCAGCTGCGGCCTGAGGAGTGAGGACTTAAGGACCTTAGAATTTCTCTTCTGGTCAGAATGAAACAGAGTTGGGATTTATCAAAAAGAGACATTCCGAGGGAGACAGCTGAATGCCTATACATAGTCACAGGTGTCATTTACAACCGGCTCAAATATTAAGCGGACTTTGAAAAGTAAGTTTCAAGCCAGGTGTAATTGCTCATGCCTTTCATCCCAGCACTCGGGAGGCAGAAACAGCTAAATCTCTGTGAGTTCGAGACCAGCCTGGTCTACAAAGTGAGTTCCAGGACATCCAGGACTACACAGAGAAACCCTGTCTCAAAAAAAAAAAAATTAAGTTTCAAATGCTTTTGTGAAAATGAGTTGGTTACTCCTTCCTCTTATCTTTAAGAATGCCCTTCTGTCAGTGACACTGTGAGGTGGGCTGTGTAGGGCACCTCTGTGTGAATGACAGAGACGTGGAATAGCTTAAGCTTGAAGACTGCATTGAGGCCCTAGGTGGGCAGGGTCCTTTAGCTGGCCGGCACTCTCCTTTGGGCTGTCTCTGAGAGAAGGGGCGTCTTCACCGTGGGTTGTGGAGATTGGTGTTTTGGTTTTTGTCTCTGAGAGAAGGGGCAGCTTAACCGTGGGTTGTGGAGATTGGTGTTTTGGTTTTTGTTTTTGAGAGAAGAGGCATCTTCACTGAGGTTTTTGAAGACTGGTGTTTTTGTTTTTGAGAGAAGGGGCATCTTCACTGTGGGTTTTGGAGGGTGGTGTTGTTTTTGTTTTCTTGGGTGACATTCTTAACTCCCAGCCAAAGAGAACTAGAAACCAGGGTCTGGAGTGAAGTTCTCTTTCCTCTTTTCTGCCCCTTCATTTTCTCTGTCTCATCCTGTCTCAGGCTGTCCCCACCCCCCTGCTCCATTCTTATTTTTCCTTCCTACTGAAGAAGCAAGGTGTCAATAGGTGTCCAGAAAAGAAAGGCTCAGTGGATGGAAAGGAGGGCAGGTAGGAGCGGAAACTATATAAGGAAGGAATACGAAGGGGATGTTGACTCCAGCTGGGTTTTCAAAAATCGAGTTTTTTGTCCTGTCCCTGTGTGTCTGATGGGGAGGTCACCTCCTTTTTCATGTGGCAGCCATGGTGGGGAGAGTCTTTAGCCGTAGGCATGCCCTTGGTGTTGGTCCTGTTTTGTGCTAGTTTTATTCCTGGGCAGCTGTAGGAACTGTATGACGTCATCAGCTGTGGTCAGTGTTGGCCAGTGCTGAACTGTATGACATCATCAGCTGTGGTCAGTGTTGGCCAGTGCTGGGCTATGTATGCCTTCGTGACCCAGTGCGACCTTCTGCTCCTGTTCTGCATCAGGACTTCATGTTGGACTGAAACTCATGGGTGCATGGTGGATGCCAGATGGCACGTGACATCCTCTGCACTGAGCGGGCACCATCGTTAGCGCCTGGGGTGCAGGCACTGGGGATGTTGGTAAAATGAAGTCTGGTTGTGTGGAGCTCCTGGGGACCTGCATCCTCAGCATTGACCCTAGAAGGGATGTTCCCAATGGCAAACCTGGAGCAACAAAGCCTGGGGTGGAGTCTCCACTGAATTATGGAGGATTTAGCAAAAGTTGCAGTCTCTTGCCCAGAAAGTGTCATGCATACACCCAAATCTGTGGCAATGCCAAGATGTTCTAGAACTTCTTCTGAAGGATACCCTAAGTATGCCTGGCTGTTCTATTCAGGGCCCCTCTTTCTCATCTTACTGGCCCACGACTTGCTTACCGACTGGATAGGCAGCGTGCTCCAGGGACCCACCTGCTACCACCTTGTGATAACCGGGCTTACAAATGTGTGTTGCTGCATTCTGCTTCTTTATATGGGTCCCCATTCTTTCAAGACAAGTGTTTATCAGCTAAACTGGCCCTTTAGCCTTCTGGTGAGAGAGGCATTTCACATTCCAGACATAACATCCAACATGGCGTCTATTCTCTAGTCCAGCAAGTCTGTGCGCCGGGCTTTTTCATCAAGCCGGAATACCCTTCCTCCATCTGCACAGCCGAGTCCCACTCATCCCCAGGCCTGCTTCAGAGTTCTCCTTTCAGCAGAAACAAGCTGGTGCCTTTTGGAGGACCGGGATGAACTGTCACTTCCTTTACCACCCTCACTGCTACTTTATTCTCAGGGTGTTTGCCACCTGCCAGACTCCCCAAGAACCCTTTGCCACATCATGGAATTAAACAGCAGTCACAAGATGAGTTAGTGAACATGGATACTCCCAAGAAACGTCAGGTGTACTGTTTCTGACATGTGACTGACTCTGCAGCGACCAACCCCTCATCCACATTATAGGAACATCTCTGCTTTGCCAAAAATAAGCTCATAGTTATGGTTGTTATATTTAAAAGGATGATAAGAGGGAAAGTAAGTAGAGGAGATATTGGGAGGTGTGGACCTCTGTGCTCCCTTCTACCTACTTATTCTTCATTCCCGCAGACTGGCATCCCGACCACATGGTGTCAGAGAGCCTGTTGTAGCCTATAATAGATAAGCAATTATCTATAATAACACTCTCTCGAGACAGAAGAACCTGGCAATTTGTTACCACCAAGGACGTGTGCCCCAGCTCCTAACAAAGGAAATTTGCTGCCCTGTCCTTGGGGAGACAGCCCTGATAGCATTCCAAAGGGCTGTGATGATTAGGACCCAACTGAAGAAGATGGCTGAAGTTACTACAGTCTAGTTGAGAACCGGGAAGGGAAGCTGTGGACAGAGACGTCTCACCGAGTATCCTCTCGGAGCCTGTCTACCACCTTAAATCTGGGTCATCCTCCTTGATTCCTGCAAATCATGCCTGATTGCAGGAATCCCGGCGTTATAAAAACAGCATTATCCTCAAACCTACCTCCCTAGAAGCAGCCGTTAACATCTTATATGCTATCTAATTTTTTTTAACACACATTTCACAATAAAATAAATTCCAAGGATTATAATTCAAACAAAACGAGGGCTGGGTGGGACAGAAGACCAGGGCCTCGTGGCCTTTGGTCACATGGGAGAGCACCACAGTTTCCAGAGCTTCTTGATATGATCTTTAACTTTGCTTTCTTGACTGTTTTAGGGAGTGGCCGAGGCTGAACTGGAAAAGAACATGAGTCGGACTTTCAAAACCTTCTTCCGAGCAAGTGATGAGTTGGTAAGAGGTGGGAGATGGGGCACGTGTGTGTGTGTGTGTGTGTGTGTGTGTGTTTGCATATGTGTCCATGTGCATGCATGTATGTGAGTATGTTTGTGTGTGTTCATCCGTGCTTGTGTTTATGTTTGTGTGTGTGTGTGCGCATTTGTGTGTGTGTGTGTTATAATTTTGGTTTATGACCTCCTCTTTAGTGACATTGAACCTGTACCAGCCTGCTTGTTTGGACTTTGGACCCACTCGCTTGGGTGGTTCATCATTATTTCTGTCCTACATTCTGGTGGCAGTACCAACCATGCTCACTTCTTTGTTTGCCTCACACCACAGGAGTTCCCTGCTCCCACAACAGTGTGAAATCAAATGCACATGCCTGTAAAGGCAGGCCTCTTATAGCGGAATTGGAGGGGGACCTTTCGGTTTGCTCTTAGTCCCGAGCTGAAACAAATACATTTTCCATCTGCCTGTCATGGGTAGACTTTTTCGTTTTACCTTTTCGTGGATGCTTCTGCACACTACGGAGCCCTCCCTAGGTTGCCAGATTGCCCCTATGGCAGGGCAGGGAGCCACTTGCTCCAATTCCCCACTTTTTATAAGTCTGAGTTCTCATCTCTTGTTCACACTGGCTGACACGCCCGAGCCATTACTCAGACTACTCAGACCTGCAAATGTCGGCAGCAGCTGGGGATGGGAGCTTCAGCTGGCTTCTCTGACCCTGAGAGGCCCCTGCGCTGCTTTTCAGGATTCACATGTGTTATAGGAGAGACCCATTTGCTGTTTCACTTTCTGTGGTTTCAGTTATTCCTGGTTACCCAAGGTCCAACAATATCAAAAGGGGAAATTCTACAGATAGTGTCTAAGGTGTAAATTGTCCACCACAATGAGAAGTATAACGAAATCCCCCATGAGCTTACTGGTGTGAATCTGCTCTCTATCGACACGGGGGGGGGGGGGGGGGGGGGGTCTCATGACAGCAATGCTCTAAGCAGTTATTCCTCTCTAGCATTGGCCACCATTTCTGGTTGTCTCGTGGTGGTGCCTCATTAATGAATCAAACATTATCACAGGCATTGATTACAGAATATGCACAGAGTACAGCATCCAGTGGCCTGTGCTATCCTTGGTTTCCAATGCCTGTATATTTTAGCACATATCCACACATGGAAGGGTTCTCCCATGGTCCTTGTGCACTGAAGGTCCTGTCATGGGGGTCTGAGCTGTCATCTTCTGTCTTAGCCTCATTCACAACATCCTTCCTAATTTTTCTCCCCACAGGGTATGCTTACTATGCATAAAGCCACTGAAATGGGTAAGAGGTTTCCCTGGGAGGAGAGGGGAGGGGAGGGGAGGAGAGGGAAGGGGAGGGGAGGGAAGGGGTAGCAGGCCCCATCAGCAGAATGTTCATGGATGTCTGTCCCTTCTGCTCCTGAAGAAGCCCTAAGCTTGCCTTACTGTTCTGAGCCTTGACTTGCCCAACAGAGGTCTCCTAACAATTAATGATACTACCCTAGTCTATCCTACAGGGAGTTGAGTGTCAAAGTCCTAAGATGCTTTGGGGAGTGTATCCAGGGCAATCCACCCCTTTCTGTAAGGACCCCGTCCCAGGATGGAGTGGTGGCTGCTGTAGAGTCACCACCAGTGTGCATAAGGCAGGTTGCACTAGACCCACATAAATCTCCACTGCCCGTCCACCCTGAGGTTCTGTTCTGGTCACTCTTGTTCCCGCTCAGGAGGACCACCTTGGCCACCCTGCTGGGTGGGATTTAACTGAAATCAGGTCGGACTCATCCCTGATGCCCCAACATCCAGGACTGGCCCCACAAATGCTTGCTTCCCTCCTAGCATGGCTTCCTAGCCATTATTCATCTGCTTTTTAATAACAACAATCACCGACACTCTGAGTGCTTGACCTACGACCTCTCATATGCCCCCTCGATTACAAATAGGCTGAACTGGGATCTGACCCTAGCGGTCTTCTCCTCTGAGGATATCTGCCTCCTTGCCTCCCTTCTTTTCTTTTCGGTGCCTTACTAGTTTGTTGATTTCATGTTCTAAGTACCTGGCTGAGGAGACCTAGGCTGAGGTGCTGCCCACGGAGAGCTCAGGATGGTGCAGGGAGGCAGATCAGCAGTAAATAAGTGAGATTGCAGATGGGGGCAGGATGCTCAAATGGGGCTAGGACCCAGCGGGGCAGGAAGCACTATCTTGGTTTCTTAAGACGTTTGACCTTGAAGCCTGGGGTGACTGCGCCCTTTACTTCAAGGACTGTACAGTGTAAATGATGTGTTTGTCCCTGAGGAGCCTTTAAGGGTGCTGCCAGGACACTGCATGCCTGTTAAGATGATATGAAATTCTATATTGAGAATCCCACAGGAGGGAAGATCCCAGCCCCATGGGTTGGTGTTCCTCCTGGCCAAGAGGAAGTCAATGAAGAGAGGGCAGATGGACAGACATAAAGACATACAATCCCTTCATTCCAAGTTCAGATGGGGCGGCCTGAGCTGGCAACACCAGCTTTAGAACCATTCAGCCCACAGCGGGAGAGGACATGGGTGTCTTTTTGCAGGGGGACTCCTTGTGAACACCCCAGAAAATCCCAGCCTCAGCAAGATTACTACTGAGGAGGAAATCGAGTTTTATGTCCAGCAGTTCAAGAAAACTGGCTTCAGGTAAAAAAGAAGGGAACCCCAGACAGGGGGATGGGGTGCTCAAACTGTTGGAGGATGGGGCAGTTACTCTCACCACAGCCCCTGTGAGCACCAAAGTGACCTGTCTGTGATTGAATGCCCTCAGTGCCAGGAGGCTCACCACCTGTGCTGGGTACCTTCCTTTGGCAGGGGCGGGTAACTAGCTTGTTCTTTCTTGTGTTTATGGGTCCCCCCCCCAGAAGACAGAGGTTTTTATTGATTTGCATTCACAGATCCTCCAAGGATCAGACAGCTCTGCATTCTGTCTTCTGAGAAGCAAAACCATGCAACCCCAAATGTGCATGTAGTTTGGTGCCTTCGCACCATCTCTCATCCACCATGTCCCTTCCCACTAAGTTTCCCGGAGCAGGAGAGTGGCTTCTGGGCATGGAGGGGGATAAGCTGTAGAGTCAGCTTCTGTTTGCCCCCAAAGCACCTCAGAGGCACCAGCCTAGTGGCACAGAGTTCCTGCATTCAGCCTTGCTGAGGAAGCAACAGGTGTGGATAGGAATCGTGTGTCTGGAGACCCCCGCTCATGCCCTGCGGCACTCACCCTCCCTGGCATAGAGTGTCTGAGTAGCATGGGTCAGTTGGATCACTGCGGGCCAACAGTGGTCAGTTCCTGGACTCTCACCTTCCTTACTGTCTGACCCTCTCCACAGAGGTCCTCTGAACTGGTACCGGAACACAGAAAGAAACTGGAAGTGGGGCTGTAAGGGAGCGGGACGGAAGGTGAGCGCTGCGGCTTCCTCCTATGCACACACACAGACACTCCTGACACACACACACACACACCCCTGACACACACACGCAGACACCCCACACACACACCCCTGACACACACACACATGCACACACACACCCCTAACACACACACACCAGACCTACAGATACACCTCGAATGAAGACCCTACACACACATACACACCAGACATACACACACCAAACATACACACGTTGCACAAGACACCAAACACGCATATACCAGGCTTACATACACACCAAAATCTCAAGAAAAGACACCACATACACACATACATATATACCAGACACGCACATCTTGCACACAGACACCAAATTCACACACACACACACACACACACACACACACACACACACACTGCATTACTAGATCCAAATTTTGATGACTCCTCCAATTAAAGTCTGGTAGAAGCAGAGCCAGGGCAGGACAAAGGTCTTCTCATGGGGTGGAGGTGAGGGCTGTTAGTGGCAGACGCTCAAGGCATCCTTCCCTAGGCACAGGTGGCACCAGGGGTGGCTGAGTGCCTGCTTCCCTTTCTACCTGTCTTCCCCAGATCCTGGTCCCAGCCCTGATGGTCACGGCTGAGAAGGACATCGTACTCCGTCCTCAGATGTCCAAGAACATGGAAAACTGGGTGAGAGAATGGCCCCATAATAGTGGGCATCAGTGGCCACGGAAGAGAGCACAGGTGCCCAGGAGGGAGGCAGCAGAGGAGGACATCCCCGAAAGGCTGGATGGGGACCAGCTAAAGCTCTGCCCTGACCCAGCTTCACTCTGACATCCCCATCCCCTCCCATGACACTCCCTTTCCCTACACTGATAAGCTGCCACTCCTCAATCCTGTCCTAAATGACACAAGGGTCCTCCAAGAATGGTCTACGGACATCATAGAGGAAGGGGTCCCCTCCAGGATGGCGTCTGCTGTGCGTCACACTGACTCCAAACTGGCCCAGTTAGCATTCTGCCGCTGATCGTCCTGCATGGGGGTGCTCTCTTTCAGATTCCTAACCTGAAAAGGGGACACATCGAGGACTGTGGTCACTGGACACAGATAGAGAAGTAAGGAGACTGGGGCAGTGGGTGAGGGGAGCGTGATTCCCTGCTCACCTGACCAATGAGCTCGGCAGGCTTAATTCTGCCCAGCTCAGGTCTGCCAGGTCGTTTTGCTCACGCTACCTTGGTGCAGCAGTGGGTTCAGACAGGTAGACGTGCCTTTGTTTCCCTTCTAGACCTGCTGAGTTGAACGAGATTCTCATCAAGTGGCTGGAGACTGAAGTCAAGAATCTGCCAGTGACCTCCAAGATTTAGCCAGGAGCATCCTCTACTAGGGACACATTTTGGTTTCTGGACATGGTCTTGTTCAGAATCAGGAGTGTCGTTCTTTTGCCAGCCAGTGATTTTCTTTAAATAAAAGTGATCAGGTGTGAGGGAAAGGGGAGGCGGAGGTGGGGAAGAGACAGAAATCTTTAATAAATTAAAATAAATTAATTAATTAAAAAAAGTGATCAGGTGCGATGCCACCTTAGATCCAGGAGAAAGTGTGTGTGGCTAATTCTCTGAGGATGAGAGCACTATCAAGGAAGAGATCACACCCTGCTAGGAAGGTGGGGGGCCCCCACCCCCCATTGGTAGCTTTGCAGTCAAATCCAACCCTGCTCCTTTTGAAGCAGCCTATTCGGGACAGGCAATAAAGCTAAAACCTTGGTCTTCTGGTTCTCTGTGCTCTTGAGAATCCAGGCAACTGCTTATAGAGGGTACTGGGGACCTCTGAGTGCCAGCCTCGGTGTCCCTTCAGGATAGAGAAGAAGACCCACAGCAAGTGCAGGACTTAAATCTGAAGGTGAAATGAACTCTCCACAATGTACTTCTCTGCATCCGTTTCTTTATTCTTCTCCTGCTGTTCTCTTTCTGCAAAGTTTCCAGTTTATATACATATGCAAAACAAAGGCAGTTCTCTTGTAGAAAGAGCTGCGGGCCTCTTCCCACAGCCCCGCTCCTGGCTACCTGGCTAGCTTATACCCCGAAATAACAACACACAAACTGTATTCATTTAAACACTGCCTGGCCCATTTCTATTAATGTGTGTAGCACCGAGGTGCGCTTACCGGGAAGATTCTAGCCTACATCTATCCTGGGTCAGAGCTTCATCGTGTCTACACCAGAGAGGAGAGCTGTCGAGTCTGAGCTCACTTCCTCTTCCTCCCAGCATTCTGTTCTGTTCACTCCACCTACCTAATTTTCTGTCCTATAAGGGCCAAGGCAGTATCTTTATTTAACCAATGACCTTCCTCCATCATTCTCTGAGCCTGGATGTCCCTTTATCTTTGAAGGTCCCAAATGTGACCTATATGAAAGACTCCTTTCCTGACTGCATGTCCTGCCAAAAGGAAGATAGCTGCAGGGAGGTGGCCTCTAATGTATCTCAGGGAACAAAATGGAGATTAGACTGTGGGGACCAAGGTTATTGACTGTGTGACTAAATGTCTCACCAAAGGACCAACAAGGGGTGGGGGGAGGGAGGTGACCCAATATACCAGTACATGGGAAAGAGTCATGCCCACTTATCCATACTCTGCTGAATCACACCAAAGGAGAGTGCTTGTGGCTTCACAAGAGATCCACTGTCAATAAGAATCAGTCAATATGCAAAAGGTGGTAGGCATTCGTTCTGCTGGGTCAGCCTTCTGCCCTATCAGCTGAAATCTCACTGCAGGATACTGCTTTCCAATAAGCAAAAGCCTTGCATGGGCCTCCAAGGTGCTGAGTGACCTCGACCAGCTCCATCCAGGGAGCCTTCCTGAAGGACGCCGTGGGTGGTCCATAACCTTTGTTTCTGTGCAGTGTATACTCAGGTGCTCACTGGGGCAGACTGTATTTGAAGCTCTGCCAGGCTTGAACTGAGCCAGTTTTGTGCCCCCTACCCGACACAGACCCCTCCTTGTCACATCTAGGGAAACTCCAGGTCTCACTGATCTTGTCCTTTGCAGTTGTCTGCCCTCTGTCCTGCTTTGGGACCAGAGTCTCATAGCAGCGACCTCCTAACCATCCGTCCACACCACCCTCAGATACTCAGAGCTTCCCCCAGGATAAAGTCCATGCTCTGAGACCCACCTAGCCTGGACCCATTACCCCATGATTCCTACTAATAGCGGCCCTCCAGTTTTTCTATCCTTGAATCTTGCATTCATACGAGACAGGGTCTCTTGAGCCTCTGCCCGAGCTGCATGCTCTCATATGGAGTCTCCCAGCCATCTCCTTCTTGACCAAGGCCCGGTTTCAGTGGTGTGTCGTCTCCCCTTGCTGCCTGTCCCACCTGGGTACATTCTCTCTCTCTCTCTCTCTCTCTCTCTCTCTCTCTCTCTCTCTCTCTCTCTCTCTCTCTCTCCAGGTGCAGTTCCTCATTCTGTTAACTATCCAGAGGAACTTGACCACTTGACCAGCTGGGGACTTCAACCTTTAGTTCTAGTAGCTGAGTTCTTTGTATTGAGATTCTGCTTCCTAAATCTGAATCCAGAGCAGCTGGCATAGACATCTGATCTGCTTCTTCCTTGCTGTGGTCTTGAGAACTGGTTCCTGTGTCTCAGTTCCCTCAATTTTAAAGAGAACATCAGTAGTAGCTAGCATCAGATGGTGGTAGTGGTCAGTATCTATATAGCTCTGTGTATAAGTATACAATGTAGTATATGATACATATACATGCATAACTCTAGACTGGGAGCTGCATGGAGGAACAGTTACTGTCGTGTAGTTGCAAGTACTCTTGTTTATACTAAGACAAGACCTTGGATGGCTTTAGAACCTAGCAACACCAGGGTCACCCCCACCCTTTTGGACCTTATGACTGAAGGACTTGTTTGCCAGACAAATCTGCGATCTGATGGAATGCCTAAATAAGCCAGAAAACAGTATTTTCCTAGCTAGCTAAATGCAAGCTCATTTGTAAGGAAGAAGACTCTGAGAAGGTCCACCAATAGGAGCATCAGCAGGCAATCCATTGGCTCGAGTTCAAATTGTCAGCAACCCCATACACCAACAAAATGCCTCGTACTTCCCCAGAGCCCGATGAACTGGGCCCACAGCACCGCAGCAACAACAACAAGTTTTGCAAGGTTGAAGGCCATAGGTGATGCTGGATGGGCAAAGGTCGCTAGGTTTTATGTAAAAAAATAACATAGTGTCCATATGGTCTTTTTTTTTTTTAGTTTAGTTTTTCGAGACAGGGTTTCTCCGTAGCTTTGGAGCCTGTCCTGGCACTAGCTCTTGTGCTCTTGTAGACCAGGCTGGCCTAGAACTCCCAGAGATCCGCCTGCCTCTGCCTCCCGAGTGCTGGGATTAAAGGCGTGCACCACCACTGCCCGGCATCCATATGGTCATTTATCTAGAGGCCACAGCCTTTAAAAGGATATTATGGGAGAGGGGGAACTTTTGCAAATATACTTGAAAACTTAAGGGAAAAATGGACAAAACCTTTCAGAAGTAAACTGACTCACACAGCACAAGTGGAAAGAGACTGCATATTTTTAAGAAATGAGATCCCCCACATTGGGTAGAGGGCTAATCTCCAACATACACAAAGAACTCAAAAAACTGATCATCAAAAGAAAAAATCCACAAAACACAATAAAAGCCTCTCAAACTCTGAAAAAAAAAANGAACTCTTAACAGAGGAATCTCAAATGGCTGAAAGACACTTAAGGAAATGCTAAACATCCTTAGCCATCAGAGAAATGCAAATCAAAACAACTCTGAGATTCCATCTTACACCTGTCAGAATGGCCAGGATCAAAAACACTGATGACAACTTATGCTGGAGAGGTTGTAGAGTAAAGGGAACACTTCTGCATTGCTGGTGGAAGTGCAAGCTGGTACAACCCCTTTGGATGTCACTGTGGTGATTTCTCAGAAAATTAGGAAACCTTCCTCAAGACCCAGTAATACCACTTTTGGGTATATATCCAAAGGATGCTCAATCATGCCACAAGGACATGTGCTCAGCTATGTTCGTAGCAGCTTTGTTTGTCATAACCAGAACCTGAAAACAACCTCCTAAATGCCCCTCGACCAAAGAATGGATAAGGAAAATGTGGTACATTTACACAATGGAGTACTACACAGCAGAAAAAAATGACATCTAGAAAACATCATATTGAGTGAGGTAACCCAGACAAATATCACATGTACTCACTCATACGTGATTTTTAAAAATAAAGCAAAGAAAACCAGCCTACAAATCACAATATTAGAGAACTTAGACAACAATGAGGACACTAGGGAAGACATACATAGATCTAATCTACATGGGAAGTAGAAAAAGACAAGATCTCCTGCGTAAATTGGGAGCATGGGGACCTTGGGGAAGGGTTGTAGGGGAGAGGAGAGGCAGGGAAGAGAGCAGAGAAAAATGTAGAGCACAATAAAAATCAATAAAGTTAAAAAATAAAACAAGCTCTGTAGACCAGGCTGGTCTCGAACTCACAGAAATCCGCCTGCCTCTGCCTCCCGAGTGCAACCCTGTCTCGAAAAACCAAAATAAATAAATAAATAAATAAAATAAATAAAAATAAAAAAATAAAACAATAACAACAACAACAAACATGGAGGAATGCTGCTTGCTGGTTTATTCCCAAGGCCATGTTTAGCCAACTTTCCTATAGAGCCCAGGACCACCAACCCAGGGAGTGATGCCGCCCACAATGGGCTGGGCCCTCCCACATCAATGAACAATCAAGGAAATCCCCCATAGACACACCCACAGGCCAATCTGTTCTCAGCAGTCCCTCACCTAAGACTCCCTCTTCAGGTGACTCTAGGCTGTGTCAAGTTGACAAAGCTGACAAGAACAGTGCTGGCAGAGACTCTAGAATCTCCGTACACTCCTGGTAGGATGTAAATTAGTAACACAATCTTGAAGGATTCTTCAGAAGTATTGACAAGACATACTCTTCGACCTGGCAACTTTCCCCTGGGAATAAGCTCAGCAGGAACACCGAAGTATTAAACCAAAATCACACACAAGGAAGTTGACAAATAGCAAACACGCGGTGATGTATCCAATGTGCACGAGGCACCGAAATTGCTGCTGTGCGTGGAACTTAGAATTACCCCGTCCCAGGGACCGAGATGTGAAGAATAGAAGTGTTACGCTATCTCTGGGAAAAGTTCAAGGCAGACAAAACTGGTCTGTGACTGTGAGAATTGTCAGGGAACAAACTGGAGCTGTGGGTGGTTCTCTTAGCTGTTGATCTGAGTGGTGTAACATTACACTGGTTTGTCCCGTTGGATATTAGTCAGACTGTCCACCTATGATTGATACTATCCTTATATATGTAAAGTACTGTTAGACATCCTAAAATATTATTATTATTATTATTATTATTATTATTATTATTATTATTGATTTTCGAGACAGGGTTTTTCCGTAGCTTTTGGTTCCTGTCCTGGAACTAGCTCTTGTAGACCAGGCTGGCCTCGAACTCACAGAGATCCGCCTGCCTCTGTCTCCCAAGTGCTGGGATTAAAGGCATGCACCACCACCGCCCGGCTTGAAAATAATATTCTTGTGAAGAATTAAAAGTTTCCTTGTCTTGAACCCTCCCCTCCAAAACAAACAAACAAAAAGAAAAATCACCAAAAAAACAAAAATAAGAGTTCACGTAAGTATATATGCAGCTTCCGGCTCCTCAGCTGTTCAGTGGATTCTGTCTCCCGGTAGTGTAGTTTTTGCCTCCCTGGGTCATACATCTCCCCTCCCTCATCTCCACCCCTTTTTCTTCTATGGCATCCTATGGAACTCAAACCCAGCAAGTCCTTCAAAACTCAGAGAGCAGCACACAAACCCGCCAGCACAAAGCTGTGCCGCCCACAGCCCTCACCTCGAGCTTCCAACTGCCCGGTCGCGGGCCAACTGCCATTCCTTGGGGGCTGGGGTCTAGGACGCCAGGCCATGTGGCGCATCTTGCTTCTGCTGAGTGGCCTGAGTGGGCTTGGCCGGCTTAGCGAGCAGCAAACAAAAGACGGTGAGCAACAACCCATCCTGGGACTTTTGGATGCCGGCTCTGCTTGCCTTTCTCTCATGGTTGCCCAGGGTGTCCCGGGATCGCTCGCACCTGCACAAGCCCAGGCCGTCAGCTCAACAGCTGAAATGGAAACAGGAGGGATGGGTCTTCCCCACAGACCCGAGGACCCTGAGAACTGAGAAACGGGGGTGCGCAGACTTGGCTTCTCCTATCCTCCAGCTTTAGATGCTGGTTCAGGTTGACGATGCTACATGAGTTGGAAGGAGAGGAGGACGTGAGTTTGTCTCAGAATTTACAAATCCTTCCTACTGGTCAAGACTCCCAAAGCAACATACATATTTCTCTTGAAAAATTCCAGTTCTGGAAAGGACAGAGCAATGCGGGTGTTTGAATAGATAGCCACTGCTGAGAGGTGACGCTTCCTGGGAGACAGGGTTCTCGGTATGCAAGGAGTGTGGCTCTGAAAAACGCCTTTTGTACCTTGCAGCTCGCGAGAGATTACACGTGCAAGTCACAGTGCCAGAGAAAATCCGGTCCATCCTGAGCGGAGGCTACGAATCACACGTAATTAATTTTACCAATTTTGCTTACGGCTTAGAAGTCACCCAAATATATGCTTGTTGAGAAGCTACTATCTTGATATTTTCCAACCTTGTGCACTCCCCAGATTTTTAACAATACTCAAAGGAAACACTGCTGAGGACCCTGGGTGTCTCAGTCCCAGGTCCTTCGGTGGTTTTGAATTCACTTGCTCACATGGTCCACCAAAGGATCTCTTCCCATCCTCCTACCCACGTATGTTTCAAGGATTGTTTTGGTGAGGGGTGATGGCTGTCCTACCATGGTATGTTTAGAACTATTTTTTTTTTCCACTTTGCAAATACATTCCTTTTCAAACTGTTTTTGCTTCTCCTTAGGATTACTGTCCTTTGCTTCTTCTACTTGTTTTTAAGTAAATTCTAGAATCCTTTATAAACTGTGTTTCTTAAAGTAGCAAACCTTTGTGACTGGGGCACATGAACACTAAGTGTTCATGTTTCTTAGCATTTCTCCATTTGTGACTCTGAAGAGTGAAGCTTGTGGATTTTCATACATTTTTTAAAAAGGAATGTGTGTGTGTTTATGAAACTTTAATAAGTTTAAGGGGGCATTTTAAAAGGGTTTGTTTTCTTTTTAACTGGAAAACAAGCAAGGGTTCTACTGGGAGGGGGAATGGCTTCCAGAAGGACCCACCAGGAACTGATTTGCAACAGGCAGAGTAGAACATTTAAAAAGCAGTTGTCTTAACCATACAAGGCAGGACTCAAATCCTCTCTTTGGTTAATGCCTTCTTGCCTGTGACCCTGCAAGGGACCTGCTAGAGCCTTTGAAACGCTAAAGCTGCTGTAGTTGCTGACTCGGGACACGTTAGTACTTGGTAGAGAGTAGGAATCCTAAGAGAAAGGGTGGAGCTCACAGAGGAGGAAAGCACCGTAGGCAAGTGTGAATGACGTCATAGTTTGCAAATGGCTGGTGGGAAGAGGGAGAAAAGGAAAACTCAGAGGAAGTGAAGTCCTGAGAGACACGAGTAAGGGGCAGGTTTTTATTAATTGAGAAAAGGTCTTTTTCTTTAACGGAATCCTTGGGTCGGGTTTACAAACTCACAGCAGGATGTGGGAAGTAACTCTTTGACACATTTGGATACCAAGGAAAGTCAGAATAACAATAGGGTTGGGGAGGTGGTTCTTTGGTTAGGGGCATTTGTTCTACCTGGAGAATCAAGATTGCAGAGACCCAGCACCCAAGTTAGGCGTCCTGGTGCCCTCTCCTGGCCTCTGCGTGTACACACTCACAGATGTATCGGTTAGTTAATTAATCTAAATCACTTCTTAAAAAGAATATGCAATGAAACAATAAATAAACGAGTAGATCTGCTAAAGGGAGAGAAAGTAATGAAACAGAAACTTCAGTCTATTTTTTGATAAATTTGGTTTGCATAGTCATTTCCTACAGAAATGGAATGTGTTCATGATTCCCGCCTAAGCCAACATGGTGGTTCACATCTGTACTCCCAGGACCTATGAGGCTGAGGCCTGGCCTACATAGTCAGTACCAGGCCAGCTCAGACTATAGTGGGAGAACTTTTCTCAATAAATAAATAAGCAAACAAACAAGCAGACAGAAAGAGTTCAAGTTAAGAATAGAGAACATTGTTAAAACAATGGGGCTGGAAAGAAGGCTCGGTGTTTAAGAGCATGCGCTGCTCTGGAGTTTGGTCCCAATAACCCCATCACAGGGCTCAACCATCCACAAGTCCAGCTCTGAGGGATTGGAACCTCCCCATTTTCCTTATCCATTCTTCGGTCGAGGGGCATTTAGGTTGTTTCCAGGTTTTGGCTATGACAAACAATGCTGCTATGAACATAGCTGAGCACATGTCCTTGTGGCATGATTGAACATCCTTTGTATATATACCCAAAAGTGGTATTACTGGGTCTTGAGGTAGGTAGTTTCCTAATTTTCTGAGAAATTGCCACAGTGACATCCAAAGGAGTTATACCAGCTTGCATTCCAACCAGCAATGCAGAAGTGTTCCCTTTACCCCACAACCTCTCCAGCATAAGTTGTCATCGGTGTTTTTGATCTTGGCCATTCTGACAGGTGTAAGATGGAATCTCAGAGTTGTTTTGATTTGCATTTCTCTGATGGCTTTTGCATTTCTCTGATGGCTAAGGAAGTCGAGCATTTCCTTAAGTGTCTTTTAGTCATTTGAGATTCGTCTGTTGAGAGTTCTCTGTTTAGGTCTGTACCTAATTTTTTCATTGGATTATTTGTTTTTTGATGTCAATTTTCTTGAATTCTTTTAATATTTTGGTGTCTTCAAAGATTTAAAGTTCTTGTCATGGTCTTTCACTTGTTTGGTTAGAGTTACCCCAAGATATTTTATGTTATTTGTGGCTATTGTGAAGGGTGATGTTTTTCTCATTTCTTTCTTACTCTATTTATCCTCTCCATAAAGGAAGGCTATTATGTTTTTGAGTTAATCTTGTATCCTGCTACATTACTGAAGGTGTTTAAGAATCTTAGGAGTTCCCTGGTAGAGTTTTTGGAGTCACTTATGTAAACTATCATATCATCTGCAAATAGTGAGAGTTTGACTTCTTTTCTGATTTGTATCCCCCTTGATCTCCTTTTGTTGTCTTATTGCTCTAGCAAGAACTTGAATAGATATGGAGAGAGTGGACAACCTTGTCTTGTTCCTGATTTCAGTGGGATCCACATCAGCTCTTGTAAAGGAAAACATTTAATTGGGGTGGCTCACTTACAGTGGTCTAGTCCATTATCATCATGACGGAGAGCATGCTGGCAGGCAGACATGGTGCTGGAGCAGTAGCTGAGAGTCCCGAATCTTGCAGGCAACAGGAAGGCAACTGAAACATGGGGCGGTATTCTACACACAGGAGACCTCAAAGCCCACCCCACAGTGATACTCTTCCTCCAACAAGGCCACACCTCCTAACAGTGTCACTCCCTATGGGTTTATGGGGGCCAGTCACAGTCAAACGACCCCAACGTGGCTTACAGAGAATTCAAAATGCCCTCTAAAACCAGCATAAAGTTAAGCGATTGGAAGTTCTAGAAGAGATCTAGAAGGAAGTAAAGCTGCCCGTGGTTAGTTCTCTCTTTACCATTGTCCTGAAGGTGCTTACCAACCCACGCAAAAAGGAAATAAACCAATAGAAGCGGTGGCTGGGCACAAAAATTGGAGATAAAGTGGGGAAAAAACTCATTATTTAAAGATGAGAGAACAATAAACAAAATAAAATCTGTTAAGTCAGAACAAAACCTAGCAGTAAAAAAAAAAATGTGTAAGCATAATCAAAGTACAAAAATGAAGCGTGTTTTCATCAAGGCAAAGGAAGAACCAAAGCAGAATTTTATAAAAGAATGTAACTCACACTGCATAAAAATCTGAGTGCAAGTAAATCTCACAAATACCTAACAGACAAGAAAATGAGAAGGGAAGGATCGAAGACCCTAATATACCGCAAGGTATGCTATTAATCATGCACTTGGGGACTAAAAGACACGGAGTCTCCGCCATCACGCAGAGCGGGAACTGATGGCCGCGGGCAGCCTCTCTAAATCTGCATATTAGGGTGGAGGTTGGTGAACTCCATGTCCAGACCACGAGCCAGTTTTATAAAACGTTACAAATACTGCCTGCTGTGCGTTGCCATTTTGCTCTCCTATATATGGAATTAAATGATTTTGCTATACACTGCTCAGATATGAATCATGAGTTTTATGGTGGTTTCAATCTTGAGCAAGCCAACATAGTTATTGGATAAAAAGTGATCTGTTCTTTAGAAGATCTGTCTGATTGGATAAGTTAATGGATAATAAATTACAACCTCTTTGTTTTTCTGCCTGCTGTTTTTGTATTGGAAGCTAGCATTTTTAACATCACATTTCATATATTTGGAATAAGTCAACGTTAAATTGTACCTTTTCTGTTTTTGTTGTATTGATATGATTTTGGAATGTAGCATCCATGTAAAAAGTTTTTCTTTCTAACTTCCTTATCTTCCTTGTTTTTTAAATATATTCTCCTTCCAGGTAGCCTACAATCTCACAATTGAAGGGAAACCATACACTCTGAACCTAAGGCAAAAGTAGGTGACTGTCATATTTTATCAACTGCCTTTATCTCACTTATCACTATTGTTGGCGATTACCTAAAATGCAATGTTTGAATATTTTCTATTATGGGCTGTTCAGTTTTTCTCTTTGTTTGTTTGTTTTATTTTGTTTTTTTCTTCTGAGACAGAATCTTTTCGTGTAGCCAAGGTTGTCTAGAACTCATACTCCTCCCTCAGACTCCCAAGTGCTGGGCTTATAGGTTCATGTTTCAGTTTTCTCCAGCTTTGTGCTGGGAAGGCTGTGAAGTCTCTGTAACAAATTCCTGGACCTCATGCTTCTGGGGCCTGAAGCCATCAGCAGCCAGCATCATTGGTCTGCTTCCAGCCCCTCCAGACCCTCTCCAGCTACCTTTTCAGCTAGTTCATTCCAACGTGACCACCAGCTTATGCCAAACAGACGGGCAGTTCGTCCAGGCTTACCATTGTAGGACGCTTGTGCTGTGTACGGAGCTATTACTCCACAGGACAACTTCAGGCCTTTGTTCTCACCCCACCCACCTCTCCTGGATGCTTTTGGGCACGCATGGGGCCTTTGCTTTGACATTAATCTGAGTGACCAAATTACCACTTGTTCACTGAAGCCATTCTGCACTCACTGGCCAATCACATTGTTTATCCATACCCTTCCAATTTTCCCACTGCACTTCTTGACTTTAACTTTCATATTGTTGTTTCTTTTGGTCCAGTTTCAAGATCCAATGAGCATCTAACTTAAACTTCTGCACAAACACGTGACTTAGTGCTCTGAAAGTGTCTTCCATGACTTCTCTTATGTCCTTTATGTTTTAATTTTTATTATAAACGTTCCCAATAAGATTTTTATTTTTGTTTTGCCTGTGTTTTGCCTGTGTGGTAAGTACACTATGTGTACACAGTCCCTTCAGAGACCAGATGAGGGCATCAGAACACCCAAAATGGGAGTCACAGAGGTACATGGGCTACCATGCGGGTGCTAAGAATGGACTTATAATAACAGAGCCATCTCTCCTGTCTCCCCACCAACCTTTTTTTTTTTTTTTTTTTTTACTTCTCAACATGAGAACTTTCTCCTTACACTACAATGTTTATTCAACTGTTGTTTCTTCCCTGCGGAAGATCCAAGCTTTGAACCTCCCTTTCCACGTGTGTGTAGGCACTGTTTAAAATTCTGTTTTGTGGCTGTCCCTTCCTATGACCCCTTCCTACCTCTCTGTGGGACATGGAGACCTCACTTTGGAAGTGGCTTATTTCCCACAATCCTCTCCCACCTCTCTGTGGGACATGGAGGCTTTGGGAATGATTTAGTGGATGCTTCTGCCTGATTCCTTCTGGATCTTTCAGTTGGGCTCAGCATTTACCCTTGACCTGCATTCCAGTGTCCTGGCAGTGCTGTGGCTGACTGGAATTCAATCTTCATCTGCCGGCCTGTTGTGTATTCATGTCGAAAGTAGCCGGGAACAGGCAGCCTCCTTATGTCCATGGTCTGGGCATAGCAGGAATCTTTGTCTCTTTGGTTTCTAAAAGGAGGACCCTATCGTCCGAGTGACTTACAAACAATAGTTCTGGCGATTTGTGGGAAACTTAGCCTAGAGGTAAAAGATTTGGACACTGAAGAAACCTTCTGCAAACTTACCTAGGATAATGTATATGAAAACGATCTTTTAGAAGTTAAACATGTAGGAAACCATTTTCTATTAAATATATTTAATCATTACCTTTGCAGAGCATTCTTGCCTCCCAACTTTAAAGTTTACCGTTATGACAACGCAGGAATCATGAGGCCTCTTGACCAGCATTTTCAGGTATGCCTCCATCTTGCTCTGCCTTGGGGGTGTAGTCCTAGAGCACACAGCCGAGATGTCCTCTATAGTTTTGACATAAATTTAAGAATTTCCTGCTGCTGGGATGTACTTATCTTATTAGCAGGTGATTACTAAGCCAAAGCAGACTGCGGTGTTTCCAAACTACTGGTTTCCCAATGGCGTGAGCTTTTGCGTGCGTGTGTGCGTGCATGCGTGCGCATATGGGTGTTGGTGGAAATCATGATTTGAACCAGGGAAGCCATATGTGGGAAAACAAGAGAACCCCAAGGTGTCCTCTGAAGTTGCCCAAGGACCAAATGAGAACACATAAAATTTCATGAACAATTAGGAAAATACTACATTTCCACACCCTTGAAACACTTGGAGCTTTGTTTACTGGTATCTAGGTTGGGGGATGGGAAGCACCTGAGAAATGTGGGCAGAACTGCAGAACTAGAGAAGCCATGTCTGAAGTGCACTTTTTTTTATTGCTCCCATTGCCCCGCCCTGTGCTCCCTCTTCCTCTCCCCTGCTCCCCTTCCTCCTCCTCTCTCCTTTGAATTTTCATTTTCTAAGTAATGATGGCATCCTCTGTAGAGACTAAGATTTTAACAAAACAAAAAGATAGACATGGTCCTTGTGTCTTGATTTCTTTCCCTGTTGCTGGGAGAAGAATACGCTGGCAAAGGCAACTTGGAGGAGAAAGGGCTTGTTCTGGCTCATAATTTAAGTTCGTCCTGGTGGGATAAGCAAGGCGGCAGGACCTTGAAGCAACTGCTTACCTTGTATCTCTGGTTAAGGACGGAGAGAGATGAAAGCATCCTGCAGCTCGGCTGCCTTTCTCCATGTATAAAGTCCCGCATCCCAGGCAGGGAGTAGGGCTAACACCTGGTGGAGGGGGATTCCCAACTCAGTAAACAAAAGCATGGTGATTCCCCAGCCGGCATTCCCAGAGACCATCTCCCAGGCAAGTCTAGATTCTGTGAGGTTGACAACTGACACTAGGATGCCTTGCTGTAATTGCTGTACAACCCAGAAAGCAGATACATTTGAGTCGATATTAATAAATAAATAGTGCATATTGTTCAATGGTGTTGTCATGTTATACACAGAGATTTACATGTGTGTTTATGTGTGTATGAGAGAAAGACAGACAGACGCAAGGCCACAATAGCTCACACTTGAACATGGAGACATATGCTTGTATTCTTAACTCACACGAGGTAAAAGCAGAAGAATTAGGAGTTCAAGGTCACCCTCAGCTACATAGGGAGTGCAACAGCCTGGACCAGGTCAAGAAATAAGCAATAAGAACAACAACAAAAAATCCTATAAAACAAAAGCCTGCATGGTAACACATGTCTGTTATCTCAGTTCAGGAGACAAAGGCACCAAGATTGGGACAAAATGACTGTGAGGCCACTTCTATAATGGTTAGACTCTGTTCCCTTGCTTCAAAAGCACGACTTTAAGGAAAGGCTAAGGAAAGAATGCTTTATTTAAAACCTAAAGGTGCTGCATTGTTAAATGATGAAGTCAACACAACTAATACATGCCTTCATGTCGATAATCTGGGTTCCTATCATTGCCTTAAGCCTGTTTCTAGCCATCAAAACAGGTTAAAAAAAAAAAAAGAAAACAGGAAAATATGATTTTCAAAAGTTGTATTCATCCCTAAAAATCATACTATCCTGGAAATTACAACATATGCCAAAAAACAAATCAACCATGTAGACAACCAATGCCCCCCCCCCACCCTGCATCGCTCTTCTTTGCTTTTTGGTTTTTCAAGACAGGGTTTCTCTGTGTAACAGCCCTGGTTGTCCTGGAACTCGCTTTGTAGACCAAAATGGCCTCGAACTCATGGAGATCCTCCAGCCTCTTCTTCCCAAATGGTGAGATTAAAGGTGTGCACCACACAGCCGCCGGGTCTGTGCTCCATCTCTTGATTTTGTCACTTTGGGAATCAGGGGCTCAACAAAGGCTTTTTCAGGAATCCAAGCACGCAGCCTCTCGAAAGTTGGGAGATTCTATTAAATGCCTCCTTCCCCCAATTATTTTGTGCTTGTTTGTTTCTTTAGATATCTACCAATATTTTGTTTGAAATTAGACATTTTGCACAGTGTCATGTAGCCAGTCTGAGTACTGTCTCCATCCTTGATGTTTGTAATTGTTAGAAGTTCTGTTAATTGTCGGGTAACTGTCTGTCCTCCCTCCTGCCCATCGGGTGTTAAGTCTGTGCTGGGATTATTACACAGGAGGATAAAGTTAGAGTTGTGCCCAGGGTCAGCCTGGAAGAAAGTGGACGTGCAGGGTTCTCATTTTCCTGTCCCACACCACTGTCAGGCTCTGTTCCCTGCTGACTGGTCACTGCCAAGTCTTAGCCATGCCCCAGGGCACACAGTGTTCTATAGCTCATTGTAATCCAGTGTCCCTGCCTTGGAGGGACAGCTGTGTAGGTCAAGCTTCCATGTCTTCTGTGACCCAGGACACGCGTCCTATCCATCTGTTTGTCCCTCACAAGCTAGCCAGCTAGTTGGAGGCTGAACACAGAAAGCTGACGAACCTAGCATCACTTTCTCCCTACATCCTGTACCTTTCTGGTTGTTCACTATGCCTGTAGGCATGAGTTCCTCTTGTTCTGTTGCAAATAAAATCCCAGAAGAGGTTGGGTTACCATCTTCTTGACAGCCTACTCTCTCTAGGGTGACCTAAGTGAGTTCTGTCAATCAGAAAGCACACCCTGCTCGGGTCAATGTTCACTTTCCGGAGAACCCTCAGCATCCTCACCTTTGCTCTTGGAGGCATCCTTTTGGCTCACTCTTGGTCTTTACTAAAAGCTGATGCTAATAAAAGCGCCTCTGGAGTAAGAGCTAAACCAGTTCCTTTGGGCTTTTCTAGATCAGAGGTGGATGGATACAGCGGTGCTGACCTTGACTTCTGGTTACGTGAGGCAAGTCTACACTTCAGGGAACTGGTGGAGAGGATAAACGCCTTCTCAACCTCCATTACTGGGTTAGACAGTCTCCAATTTTCCAGTCCCTCCATGTTGTCCTGGAATTCCACCTCCCCAGGTTCTCCTCACACTTTCTAGCCCCTCCTCTGCTGAGTGAGGCCGTCTTGGCAAGACTCACTGGACTGATTTGGAAGGGTTTCTTGACCCTTGCTTCGTGTGTTCACTTAAAGTATTTTTTCTGCTCTAATTGGCTTTTTATGCTCCATAGTTCTCCAGACTCTCTAGCTGATCCTCTGTTGTGCCCATTTTTTCCTTGGAATTCTTGATCACAGTTTTAGCATGTGTTTTAGTATTTGGTAATTCAAAATCCTCTCTTTTAATGTCAAACTGTTATTCTGTTGTGTTTTTTTGTTTGTTTGTTTGTTTTGACTGTGTGCTACTTCCCCCCATCTCTCTCTCTCTCTCTCTCTCTCTCTCTCTCTCTCTCTCTCTCTCTCTCTCTGTTTCTGTGTGTGTGTGTGTGTGTACTATTTTTGTAGCCTTGACTAGCCTAGAACTCACAATGTAGACAGGATTGACCTTAAACTCAGAAATCTGCCTGCCTCTGTCTCCCAGTGGCTGGGATTAAAGGTGTACACCACATCACCACCACCCCCAAAAAATGTATTTTTAATCATGTTCTGGCCATGTTCAATGATGCCATCAAAACACTTATGAACCTTTGAAGAGTTTCCAATCTTGGGCTGGAGACATGGTTCAGTGGTAGAGTCTTTGCTTACCATGCAGGAGGTCTTAGGTTCAAATCCCAGCACAGGAAGAAATCAACTTCAAGCATTTCTGGTCTTGTTCCAGTAATCCTCCTGGAGCTAGCACCTGGCTTTCCAGCTTCATGAGTCTTAGTTTCTGCCAGATTCCCATGTGACCCACAGATTATTGTCCCCACCCTGGAGAGATGACTGTTTAGTGCCACAAAGCCAAAGACAGATCCTAGGCTAAGTGTCAGCAGCACAAGTTTATCAAACAAGGGACAGCACACTCCTGGGAGCCTCACAAATTAAATTCTCAGCTCACCTGCCCAGAGGAAACCACACGTTATCTACGCAGAAAAGATGTGTTTTCCTAAGCCACACACTGCCTCTCTTTGCCCCTTTTATGGTCCAGTGCTTTCTGTTAAGGGTCCTGGTGGGTGTGTCACTTGGTATGGAAGAGACACAAAGGTTAGAGGTTGTCAGTGGTCAGGCTGGTGGCCATCTTGGATTCAGGTTGATTCAAACCACCCTTCCCTGTAAGCATCCTGTCCTCAAAGACAGACAAGATGCGAGTGATGTAAATACATCCTCCAGGGTTGGGGTGGGTGGGTAGAAGCAGCCCCTGGAAAACACTGTCTCTCTGCCATGCCACGTCATCAGCCCAAAGGTGGAACAGCACCTGGGCATGCATCTTGGGACCTCCACCAGTGTCATCAACTCTTCCAAGGCTCTGTATCTCATTTCCGGCACCTCGGAAACCCTTGCCACTCCCCAGAACCTGGAAGACTGAACCATTAGAGGCCACCTGCTCCCTTGCCTGGTGGTGCCCTTGCAGCTGGGGGGGGGGGACCCACATATTGAGAAGCTCCACGAATTTAATGGTCCTGTTTCTGGAGTTATTGCTGGCTTCTCTGAGAGAGCTCTGCAAGCCAATCTAACATCTCATTCAAAATACTCTCGAGAACAAATTTCCCTTTTCCATTCCTTTTGCTTGTCTAACCTGCAGAATTAAGTCAAGAGAGGATAAAAACAAAAAAAAAAGAGCTTTTGATTATCAATAATTATCCTAATTATCGATAAAGTGAATCATATTTAATGAGACAGAGGCAGGCAGATCTCTGTGAAATCGAGACTAGCTTGGTCTACCTAGTGAGTTCCACGTAGGCCAGGGCTATATAGTGAGACCCATTCTCAAAGAGAGAGGGTAGGAGAAGAAGGGAGAGAAGGAAGGAGAGGGAGGGAGGGAAGGAGAGGGAGACAGAGAGTGAGAATATATGAAAATACATGTGGTTGCTTACAAAACTGCAAGAACACTTTGGAAAGCTGTGCTCCCCTCCACCCACTGGTCTTATGGGTCCACTTTTAAAAACAACTGGTGTTTGATACACAAAATAGCTGACAATCTGTGGTCTCTGACAATGCTGCCTTTACCACACGGATACATTGTGCCTTTTCTCTTTCTGTTTCAGAATGCCTGCTACTTCCAAGGATACATTGAAGGTTATCCAGATTCTATGGTGATTGTTAGCACGTGTACTGGACTCAGGTTGTAATGCATAATTGTATATAAAATGGTGTGGTTTTTTAAAAAAAAAAATCTGTGTGTGTGTGTGTAAATGTGTGGAACACAAATTGGATTATAAAAGGAAAGAGTATAAATGGAAATTATTTTAAAAACAGCTTCTCCCCTCATGCTGAATTTAAGTTATGCTTAAATTGGGAGTTCATAAAAAAATTCTCAGGATTTATTTTTCGCTATTTTTATGTGTGTATATGTGTGTGCCGGCATGTGTACTAGATGAGCACACTGGAACTACAAGTGGTTGTGAGTGCCCTATGGAGCTGGGAACCAAACCCTGGTCCTCTGGAAGAGCAGCAAGTGCTCTGAACTGCGCAACCATTTCTCTAGCCCCACAGAGTCAAGAGATATTAACAGTTGGAATATCCCAACTGTGTTATTCTTCTGTGCCTCTCAGTGTGTGGCTCTTCAGTAACACAGTAGGACTCAGTGAACTTATGAAAATGCGTTAAGTACATGGCAAATGACTGATGCCTTCCTGTGCCATGGTTTATTTATAACTTGTATTTTTTTTTTCTTTCTTGGCAGAGGTTTTCTTCAGTTTGGAAATGTTAGCTATGGAATTGAACCTCTGGAATCTTCCATTGGTTTTGAACACGTGATCTATCAGGTGGAACCTAAGAAAAGAGACGCTTTACTCTACGCCGAGAAGGATATTGAACTAAGGGACCTGAAGTATAAGATACAAAGTGTCACGGTAGGGGATTAATTAGATGGTATCAAGTAATTTTCTGGTACACAAATTATTTATTCACAGACCCCCCCCCACTCACACACACATAGACATCCCAAGGATGTCTAAAAATGGTTTAATCAAGAGCAAAATGTGGGCGAATTGCTCTCGAAAATATCCAAGAGAGCCACAAACGCTTGCACTGAACATCCGTGGTGCACATTCGACAGACAGACAGACAGACAGACAGACACAGGTGCACATTAGCTGTTTTTTAATTTAAAAATAAAGATGAAGTTTAAAGGGAATACCATTCAGCTAACAGAACTACCTACAAGATGAATGAGAACCTGGAGAAAGAAAAGGAGAGATGGGATCAACCAGAATATGGAGAAAGGAAGGGAGAGTTGGGATCAGTGAGAACGCACGCGGAGAAAGGAAGAAAGATGGATTACCTTCTGGATAAGATAATGTCTGATAAGGTGCAGCGTAGGACTGGGGAAACAGGTGGAGAGGAGTCTAGAGGATCTGCCTTAGGAATGCTTCTGGTTCTATTTCTGAATATGAAAATCTCTCCACATTCATCTCACTAGCATTTTGACATCGAGTCTGTGGATTTTTTTTCCAGCCACCGCAAGATGTCCCTTACTATGTGGAAATACATATTGTAGTTGAGAAAGAAATGGTAAGTGTATTCCAATTGCATTTGTCCTGGGCATTGTTTATTAGCAGTGAAGCATTGGAAACCAATTCTCCCATGTCTCACAGTAGAAGGCAATAACTTGGATTTTAATAATCTCAATTATTTGCACTCTTTTTCTCCCCATAATTCCTTTTGTCATAGCTGGGAATTTTTATTAAAATGCTTTTTCATTTACTAGTTTACCTTCTTACTGAGGAGAGTTATGTACTCACACATACTTGCAAGAACACGTGCACACACAGACGCCTTCTGCTAGTGCTGCAGCAGCCAGCACACTGCAACCAACGCAGTCAAGATACGGGATCCTTGCACCCCAACAGGGAGCCACTGCATGCAGCTTTCCAGCCACACCCCTCCCTCCCCCAATCTCACCGGCCTTCATTTCTAAAGCATTGTATAAATGGAATCACTCAGTATGTAACATTTTGGGAGCTTTTCACATATATACAGACTCTGGGAATTTTCCCAGTCTTAAGTTGCTTCCTGGAGCTGGAGAGATGACTTTGGTTAAGAGCGCTTGCTGCCCTTACAAAGGACCTGAGTTCAGTTCCCGGCACCCATGCGGTGACTGACAGACAACAGCCTCTAAGTCAAGCCCATGTGATTCGATGCCCTCCCCTGGCCTCCATGGCCACTGCAGATGCACACATAATAAGCAAAACACTGAGATAGTCACATCTAAATCATTTAAAGCTAACGTTTTGTGTCCAGAACTATTATTATCTTTAATTTATTAATAGTGGAATTTTAGCTTGAATTTTTTTCAGATCTTTTTATATTTTCTATTTTCACACTACATGGTATGAATAATAAAATAATGCTGATTAAAATATGTTAGTGATTGAAAACAGCTTATTGCTTTGCTAAATTAGACTTGTAACAGAAGAATTGAATCATCAATGCTGAACAAATATATGTATGTATATAAATGGCAATTTTATCTTACAGTATGAGCATATCGGGGCTGATTCAGCCATTGTCACTCAAAAGATTTTCCAGTTGATTGGACTGGCAAATGCTGTAAGTATTTCCTTTTTTTGTTTCTTAAAAAATAGTTAACATTTGTGTCTTGGTTATGTTTCTATTATTGTGATAAAACACCATATCCAACGTAACTTACTGTGGTAGTTTGGATGTAACTGGCCTCCATTACTCATAGGGAGTGGCACTAGTAGGAGCCGTGGCCCTGTTGGAGGACGTGTGGTCTTGTTGGAAGAGGCTGGGTGACTCACATCTTTAATCCAGACCCTGAGGCCAGAGGGCACACCTCTAATCTGGGCCACAGCTTCTGTTGGTGAGCCACTCTCAATGAAATGTTTTCTTTATAAGAGTTGCTGTGGTCAGGGTGTCTCTTCACAGCAATAGAAACCATAAAAAAGACGCTTATAGAAGGAAGAGTTTCTTTGGGCTTATAGTTCCGAGGGTTAGAGTCCTTAATGGTGGAGACAGCAGGGCAGGAGGCAGCAGATATGGCAGCTAGAGATGAAAGCTGAGAGCCCGTGCCTGGAACGAAGAGCAGGAAGCAGAGAGAGCAACTGGGAGTGGTGTTCAGCTCTGAAACCTCAAGCCCCGCCTCCAGTGACATGCTTCCTCCAGCAAAGCCACACTTTCTAAACCTCCCAAAACAGTGCCACCAACCGGTGACCGATATCCAAATGCCAGCAGCACCTACAAGGGACATTATCACTGAAAGCACCACACTTGCTGCTGTCCCTAAGCGCCCCCATACCTTCTTTTGTGGAAGGGCATAAAGATGCATGCGGAGAGATGGAAGGCTCATTGAGTTGCTTTGGAGGTTTCAGTTCTTCTACACGGAAAGTAGGCCATTGGAAGGGTTACATACGATGAAACTTTCCTGGGAGAGGAATGTGCGAGCATTAAAAGTGTGAACATTTTAAATTATCCAGTATAACTTGCATGATCAGGACACTTAACCACTAACGAACACTTTCAAATGCCGAGTCCAGTGCAGTTAAATGCATGACCTGAACTGATTTTCAGAGCTCTTTTGCCTAGTCCCTTTAGATCATGTCGTTTGAACAGGTTTTCTGTCTGTGTTCTATTTTAGATTTTTGCCCCCTTTAATCTTACAGTAATTCTGTCTTCCCTGGAATTTTGGATGGATGAAAACAAAATCTTGACCACCGGCGATGCTAACGTGTTGCTCTACAGGTTCCTGAACTGGAAACAGTCTTACCTTGTTCTGCGTCCACATGACATGGCATTTTTACTTGTGTACGTACCTCCTCAAGCTGTGACATGGTACATCCAGAGAAACTGGCCAGACTGATCCCTTTTCCAACAATCCACAAGCATTTTAGAGAAAAAGCAAGCTCTCTGGGATTTCCGCCCCTTGTATATACAATAACATGCAGCTGTTATTGGGACAACTTACTATGGTGAAATCACGAAGGTCCCTTACTTGGTTGGTCTGTAGTTGAAGCTCGCTTCTTCAGCCCAGCTTCCAGGCGTCTTCTTAGCACAGAACACACATCACTCCATCAAGTGAAGCTCACGACATCTGTCTGAGTTCTGTGAATGGAGGTATTTAGTTTTGCTCTTTGAAATAATAGTAATGATGACGATAAGAACAATGAGGAAGCGTTGAGGAAATGGTTGTGTGGATAGAGGGCTTGCTGTGCATTTCTGAGTCCAAGTTCAGAACCTGTACAAAAGCCAGGTGGCCCGTGCTTCTGTAACCCCAGGGCACACACAGATGAGCGCGTGCACACACTATGGAAGAATGAAAACCCAGAAAGGAAGATGCTTCTGAATAGTCTACAGCAGTGGGGTCCTCAGCCTTCCCCACGCTGCGACCCTTTAACACAGTGTCTCATGGTGTGGTGACCCCAACCATAAACTTATGTTTGTGGCTACTTCCTAACTGTAGTTTTGCTACTGTTATGAACAGTAATGTAAATATTTTTGGAGATAGGGGTCTTGACCCACAGGTTGAGAACTACTGTTCTAATATACCATGAATATAACGTGTTGAAATTTTAATATGCAAGCCCCGATTTAATAGACTCCTTGTTTTGTATCACTGGCAATTTCAGAACACACATGACATGCAGACTTTCAGTATTCGGTCACATGCTTGCCTTATATGGCTCGTTAAGGCCACCAGAAGAGGAAGAGACATCACAGCTCCCCCCGGACTCTGCCTTGTGCCAGCTTCATTGCCATTCTAAGGAATTTTATTTTATTTATTTTTATATTTATTTCAGAGACTATATCCATTTTATTCTAAAATAGTCACTGCATTGAATTCATCATCACTACGCTTTGAAGCCCATGTAAAAGTGCATGTCCTATTTTTTAATGGATTTTTATCATTTTTAGAAAATGTAGGAACATTGGGTACATCCTAACCCATGTCACACGAATGTCAGTGGAAAATCGAAGAGTCTGAATCAGTGAGCAACACTAAACTCTGTCCTGTGAAAACAGAGCATTAACTCTGCTAACTTTTGCAAAATTATACAGTTATCATCTGTTTTCAATTTAGTTACAGAGAAACTTCAGACTATGTCGGTGCCACCTTTCAAGGGAAGATGTGTAACAAGAACTACGCAGGAGGCGTTGCTCTGGTATGCTGCAGCTTTAGTCTGGTTGATTAGAAGTCCTAACGGGGGGGGGGGGGCTTGCTGGAGAGTTCTTGCTCCTCCACAGAGGGCCCAGCTTCCCTTCCTGCACCCGCCCACATCCTTTAGCTCACAACCAGCTGTGACTCCTGCTCCAGGAGATCCGATGCCTTCTTATGGCTTCTAGGGGCACTTCACTCACACACACACACACACACACACACACACACACACTTAAAGTAAATCTGTATAACAAACTGCAGTATAAACAGTATAAAATTAAAGATTCTCTTGATTTGCTACCCTCATTAAAATTTGCGTTATTGTAGGGCTCCTAGGGCATTGACACTGTGTAATCCTGATATCATTTCACTTTGGTGCTTCTCACTGTAGAACTTGCTCCTTTCTTTAGCGTTTGTGTTTGTGCAATGTCTACTGGAGTTTCAAAGAGGCGACATAGAATGATCCCACTCTAATAAGCAAAATGGAGCACAGTGAAGCTGGGAAAGAGAAAATTCATATTTAAAATTTATAAATCATATTTTGGTAAATGTCGCTTTTATTTTATGGAAAAAGTGATTTCCCTGCTCTCTAAAGGTGGGATGTATGACTTCCTCAAACATTCAGATGCAACACACACACACACACACACACACACATATATATAAAGTATAGCACTTGGTTTACATACACAGACTGTGTAGTGGTTACTGCAGACAATGAACAGTGACCACAAGATGACTTGGTGAAGAAAGTGTCCTCTGTGTGGACATGAGGACCTGATTCCCCAGTCACCATGTAAGAAAGCTGGGAAAGTTAGCTCACACTGTAATCCCAGTGCTGGGAGACAGAGAAGAGAGGATCTGTGGAGCTCCCCAGCAGCCAGTACTGTGGCACTGAGGGCCACGTCGAACTAGAGACCTTGTCTCACAGAGTAGAGGGCAAAGAGAAGGATACCTGAGGTGGGTCTCTGGCCTCCACATGCATGCCCGAATGAGCATGCTCACATATATATACATACATACACACATACACAGAGGCATACACAAAGATACACGAAACAATACAGGTACACGTATGTAACATGAATGAACACATTCTTCGTCAGACACAGCACTCTGCCCCAAGTGTCTGACTCCTGTAGGTTCCATAGCGAGGGAATCTTTTCCTCAGGAAATGAAAGTCATTTTCCCCATCATAACCTTTGAGCATCTGTGAGACAGTTGACTTGAACAACACTGAGTAGGGTTGACAAATGACTGTTTTGTCTCATTTATGATCTCTAGGAGAAGTGCTCTCTGGCTCCAGTAGATGAGATACTTGCTCTAGGCTGTTATTTAACATGAGAGAAGGCTCATCTCTATTTTGAATTTTTCTTTTTTTTTTTTGTTGCTTTTATTGAGCTATTGGTTTTTCTCTGTTCCCCTTCCTTCCTCCCCTCTTCCCTTCTGTCTTCTCCCATGATCCCCCATGTTCCCAATTTACTCAGGAGATCTTGTCTTTTTCTTCTAGATTCATGTATGTCTCTCTTAGGGTCCTCTTTGTTGCCTAGTTTCTCTGGGGTTACAGCCTGTAGGCTGATTTTTTTATTTATGTTTAAAAGCCACTTATGAGTGAATATGTATTACATTTGTCTTTCTGAATCTGGGTTACCTCACTCAATATGTTTTTTTCTAGATCCATCCATTTGCCCACAAATTTCAAGATGTCATGTTTTACCATTGTGTAGTGCTCCATTGTGTAAATGTATCACATCTTCTTTATCCATTCTTCGGTTGAGGAGCACCTAGGCTGGTTCCATGTTCTGGCTATTACAGATAATGCTGCTATGAACATAGTTGGGCACATGTCCTTGTGGTATGATTGAGTGTCTTTTGGGTATATATACCCAGCAGCAGTATTGCTAGGTCTTAAGGAAGGTCATTTCCTAATTTTCTGAGAAATCGTCATACTGATTTCTAAAGGGGCTATACAAGTTTGCACTCCCACCAGCAATGGGGTAGTGTTCCCTTTACCCCACATTCTCTCCGGCATAAGTTGTCATCAGTGTTTTTGATCTTGGCCATTCTTACAGATGTAAGATGGAATCTCAGAGTTGTTTCGATTTGCATTTCTCTGATGACTAAGGATATTGAACAGTTCCTTAAGTGTCTTTCAGCCATTTTAGATTCCTCTGTTGAGAGCTCTCTGTTTAGGTCTGTACTCCATTTTTTAGTGGATTATTTGTTCTTTCACTGTCTAGTTTCTTGAGTTCTTTATATATTTTGGAGATCAATCCTCTGTCCGATGTGGGTTGATGAAGATCTTTTCCCATTCTGTAAGCTGGCATTTTGTCTTGTTGACCATGTCCTTTGCTTTACGGAACTTTCTCAGTTTCAGGAGGTCCCATTTGTTAATTGTTGTGCTCAGTGTCTGTACTGCTGGGGTTATATTTAGGAAGTGGTTCCCTGTGCCAATGCATTCAAGTGTACTTCCCACTTTCTCTTCTATGAGGTGCAGTGTGGTTGGTTTTAAGTTGAGGTCTTTGATCCATTTCGACTTGAGTTTTGTTATTGGCAATAGAGATTCTTCTACATGCTGATATCCAGTGATGCCTATTTTAAAGTTTCTAACCACTCATCATTTGTTTAAAGTGATTTATTTTACTTTATTTATTTATGTCATAGATCTTATTGTTTATTATTTATTAAATTAAATACTTTATTTATTTACTACTTAGGGGTTTTTTTTTGAGACACGTTTCTCACTATGTAGACCACGTCAGCCTTGAACTCACAGAAATCCACCTGTCTCTGCCTCCTGAGGGCTAGGATTAAAGGCGTGCACCACCACCACCTGACTGATTACATTTTTGTTTTATTTTTATTGTATGTGTATGAGTGTTTTGCATGTATGTGTATCTGTACACAAATGTGCAGTGCCCTCAGAAGCCAGAAGAGGGTGTCAGATCTCCTGAAACTGGAGTTATAGACAGCTGTGAGGTGAGCATCTGTGTAGGTACATGGAATCAAACTTGGGTCGTCTGGAAGAGCAGCAAGTGCTCAAAACCATTAAGTTATACATCTCAGTATTCTAACTGGAATTGATCCCATCTAAATTTATTTATGTTATTGTTTCTGAGTGTCTCACTTCCATTATTAAAAGGCATGCATTTTGAGATCATTCCTGTGCTTGCAGTCCTGCCTGTAGCACACTGTTGCAGTGTGGGTAGCGCTTCCGTGACTAGCACCAATGCATGCTTCCCCTTTATTTGACTGTGTGGCTATTGTGAGTAACCAATCACGTTTTCCTAGCTCAAGTAAGATGCTCTCCACAACGCGTACGCACACTTATGATCTGGTGTGTTTTCTTTCCAGCACCCCAGAGCCGTAACTCTGGAATCACTGGCGATTGTTTTAGTTCAGCTCCTGAGCCTCAGCATGGGGATAACGTATGACAATGCGAGCAATTGCCACTGTGGAGTGTCCATGTGCGTGATGAACCCGGAAGCAATGTAAGAGCCTTGGCTCCCCTGCCTCACCTCCAGGGTTTCTATTACATGAATTCCTGTCTATTCAGTTAAAAAAAAAAAATCTAACCTGTTAAAAACCGGGCATCTTAGGTTTCTGTTGCTATGATAAAACACCACGATCAAAAGCAGCTTGGAGAAGCAAGGGTTTATTTCACCTTACACTTTCATGACCTAGTCCATCAGGGAAGCAATACCCACATACACATATATATGCACACATAAAGAGTTGTTTACTAGAGTTACGGAGTTCAGGTTTTAAGACAGAAGATAAGAGATGCAAGAGTTATTTAAAAACTACAAAACCAGGTCCGGGGGGGGGGGGGGGATCACCTCTGACCAAGTGTAGATAAAGGGAGATAAAGATTATTACCCTTCCCTGGAGAGATGGCTCAGTGCAAAGAACACTGGCTTCTCTTTCAGAGGACGCAGGTTCAATTCCCAGAACCCACATGGCAGCTCACAACTATCTGTAACTTCGGTTCCAGAAGGTCTGATAACCCTCATACAGACACACCTGTAGTCAAAACACCAATGTACATTAAAAAATAATAAATCATTTTTTAAAAAGACTATTGGCCTTCCTTAAGGCAGGGCTGTTCCAAAGTCCAACAGTTCTAGTAGGAAAAGAAAGCGAGAACTTAAGAAATGATATGTAAGGTAGATACTAAACCGTGAGACCGGTGTCACCAGAATTTGTCGTGTAAACGTCAGCAGAACTTTGTGCTGCTGCTTCTGCTAACGGGTTTAGCTGGAGTTCTCAAGCAGCTGACTTCCTGTGCACGGATCTGGCTCCGCCCTGCAGTACCTTCCTCCTGACTAACTACTTAGACTCTCAGGGTAGATGGCCTGTGGGAACTCTTGGCACAAACAATTGACATCTGGGCTCTTCTCAGTCATTCCAGCGGCGTACGGACCTTCAGTAACTGCAGCACGGAGAATTTTTTCAATTTCATCTCAAGTCCCAACTCGTATTGTCTTCGGAACAAGCCGCAGCTACAGCCGTCCTACAAGGCGGCTGTTTGTGGGAATGGACAGTTGGAAGAGGACGAAGTGTGTGACTGTGGACCGCAGGTTAGTGCTGCCGCAGGAGGGGTGTGGCCAGAGCGACAGGAGCTTTCATTAACATCTGTGCTGTCCCCCTGTCCGTTCGCTTCATTTCTCACAGTCATCCTGCTACAAAGGCCTTTGCAAGGGACATACGGACAGACTCGGGGGTGAAGTAATGTCTTGGCATATGGCTCACCGATTGGTAGCCTATCCATACAGATATGTTTGCTTTTTCTGCCACTCTTATTGGTATATAGGTGGCACCTAAGGAAATGGTTCACACTCACCCTGTGCGAGTCGGTGACTTGATCATCGATGCATGCATGCCCTATGAAAGAAACCACAGCTAAGCCCACCAGCTTAGATCAGCATCTAATATGGGTTCACTCTGTGTAGCACATGCTGGCCTAAAACGTGCTTCTCCACGCGCTACAGCCCTGGACCACGGTGTCTCCATCCCTCCCGTCCATGCCACTCCCATTCTCATTTTTCAAACAAGCTATTTTGAAGGTCATTAAGTCCCATCTTTGAGTGACATCTCCTAAGAGGAAGTCCTTCTCTTCCTCTTGGCCCAGCCTTGCCCAACCTTTCCCTTAAACTCTCTTGCCATGCAGAAAGACAGATGGGAAACTTTCACCATGAAGTAAGAAAATATCAGGAGGCACATTTGGAGTTTGGCCATGGAATCTTATTGACTTTTTACCAATATTCAATCACCAATTTAAATTTAATATTTAATTCAAAATTATTTAAGATATACCTATAACCACAGGGAGTTTTTTTTCCCAAACCAAATAAATCTTCCATAAAACTGTGGGGTTGGAGGAAAGAGAAAAAGACAGAATGAAGGTAAATGAGATAAAAATAGAAAGATAAAGGGGAACAAGCCGTTGTCACAGTTGCTGAGAGTACTGTGTCCCTGGGGAACCAGGATGGGCGTGTTCAGGATTCCCTGTGTGTTGGCTGAGGTCACTAGTGTGTGCCCCTCCCAATAGAAAACTGTCTTTCTGATGCTGCAGTGGGTCCAGTTTTCTCTGCTGTTCTTGCGATAATACACACTGATGACGCAACTTAGAAGAGGAGGGTTCACTTCCAAGTTGTTGTCCATCACTGCAGGGAAGTCAAGCTGCAGGAGCCTGCAGCAGCTGATTGCATTCATGGGGAACGATTGCTCGCATGCTTACTCCTGCAGTACAGGACCCAAACCTAGGAAATGGAGCCACCCACACTGGATGTAATCAAGGCATTCTTCTATAGATAGGCCCACAGGCCAAGCTGATTCAGACAATCCCTCATTGGCTCTTTCTTCCCCAGAATAGCATGTTTTTAAGAAACTGTTGCTTGGTTTAGCCTGAGTGGAAAAACATGGAAACTCCCCACTCAAATTTAACAGCAATGTGTCCTAGCTCATGGCGTGTTATCTAACTGAGGTCTAACCACTGTGATAATCCCTTCCCTGTAGAAGTCAATGTAGAGAACCACAGCAATGCCATCCACTGGGCAGAGCAGCTGTGCCAAACACAGGACCATTCCTGTGTCCTACTGAGTGTCTTGCTGGCAGTCATTCTAAGACAACTAACCTCCACGGCTGACTCTTGTCTGCTTAATAAATGTTTTCCCAATTTGCCATCTCAAATTCCTGAAAATTAAAAATTGTGTGTGTGTGTGCGTGCGTGCGCGTATCAACTAAAAAGACCTCTCCTTTGTTATATTTGCTTACTAACCCCAATAGTCAAAGCTATTAAAGCAGACTCAGAAAGCATAAAATAGAAGCCATGAGTAAATGATATCAAAGTAACAACTTTAGCCATGTTTAGATACTACCATTTTAAAAATTAAAAATAAAGTTAATTGCTAGATATATGCCTACAATCCCAGTACTGCAGGGGCAGGAATGGAAGCAGAAGTACCAGGCATTCAGGGCCAGCTTTAGCTGAATGCCATTGAGGCTGGCACAGACAAATGAGACTAAATCTCAAAATAGAAAAAAAAATATTGGGAAAGATTGGTGTGGGACAATTGTCTGTATTCTATCAATTATATTTTAAATAAATGCTGATTGGCCAGTAGCCAGGCAGGAAGTATAGGTGGGACAATCAGACAGGAAGTGGAGGCGGGTCAATGAGAACAGGAGAATTCCGGGAAGAAGGAAGCCCATCTCGCTGCAGTCCTGACCTGGCCACAGAGCAAGCAAGATGTAACTGCCTCACTGAAAAAGGTACCAAGCCACACGGCTAACATAAATAAAAAATAATGGGCTAATATAAGTTATAAGAGTTAATAAGAAGCCTGAGCTAATGGGCCAATCAGTTTATAGTTAATGTAGATCTCTGTGTGATTTCTTTGGGACTTAATGACTGTGGGAACCAGGCAGGACAGAAACCCTGACAACAAAAGATAGTTCAGTAGTGTTTGCTACTCTTCGAATGAACAAAGTTCAGTTTCCAGCATCCACATGGCGACTCACAAACATTTGTAATTCTAATTTGTAATTGTAATTCTAATCGGCTCCAGGAATCCGATGCCCTCTTCTGGACTCTGTGGGCACTACACTCATGCATCACATGCACAGGCACACATCCCTTCTCTTGTGCAAACACACAGAAACACACATCCACAGAGAATTTTGTAAAAAAAAAAAAAAAAGTCTCTAAAATGCCTATAAACTGTTATTGAGACATATATTATCGCAGCTGAAAAATAACACATAAGACCAAACCACAACTTCTGCTTATCCTACATCTTATATTTATTTAGCCTTTGTCTACAAGAGCCAGGAACCACCTCATTGTCTCCACTGTGATGCACCCGATGGTACCAAAAGGATTTTATTCCCTACACAGCAAGCTCTGTCCTAGGAATAGAAACATCTAGGATGTAATAAATAGCCGTCAATCAGTGTCTGGGCAAGTCAATCAGTAAGTAGGGTGGGTAAGAAGTGACTCGGTTTCTTTTTCCTGTTTGCCCAGATGAAAGGCAAGCATCTGTCTTCAGGCTATATAATATGTTGCCATTCAAATGCCTGTCCACTCTGAATGGATTCAGGAAGACTCTTTATACATGTGGTTTGCCTTTCAGGGCTGTGGTGACCAAACTCCACCATGCTGTGATCCCAACACGTGTAAGCTGCCAGATGGTTCTGCGTGTGCTGATGGGCCGTGCTGCAAGGATTGTAATGTAAGAGACTTTTCTTTTTTTAGAAGTTTTTTTTCTTACTTTTTAATGTGTATGGGTGTTTTGTCTGAGTACCATGCACGTGCCTGGTCCCACAGAAGCCAGAAGGGAGTGTAGGATTCCCTGAGACTGGGTGACAGATGCTTGTAAGTTGTCGTGTGGATACTGAACACTGAACTTGGGTTCTCTGGACAAACAGCCAATGCTCTTAACCATAACCACTGAGCCATCTCTCCAGACCCAAGCTTTTTCTTTTAAAGAGTGTTGACATTTATATTTTGTTTTTGGCATTTGTCAGTGGCTTTTTATGTATATTTTTATGTATATGTATAAGGTATTACTCTATTATCCTTTTCAAGATTAGCTTGTAATTTCTTTTTCCAAATTTACTATATCTCTCCTTTTTTTTAGTCTTCCTTCATGCAACACACCCAGACCACAGTTTCCCCTCCCTCCACTCCTTTCAGAACCCCGACCCAACACACACACATGCTCCCTTCTCTCAGAATCACGTCCCCTCCATTTCCCTTCAGAAAAGAGCAGACCTCCTAGGGATATCAACCAAATATGGCATAACAAGATACAATAAGACCAGGCACAAACCCTCATAGCAGGGCTGGGTGAAGCAGCCCAGTAGGAGAAGGGTCCCAAGAGCAGCAAAACAGAAACACCCCCACTCCCACTGTTAGGAGTCCCACAAAAGCACCAAGCTAATATCCATAACACATATGCAAAGGACCTAGTGCAGACCCATGCAGCTCCATGATTGCCGCTTCCGTCTCTGTGAGCCCTTATGAGCCCCTGCTTAATTGAGCCCCAGTTGGTTCTGTGGGCCATGTTCTCCTGGGGTGCTCGGCCCTACTGGCTTCTACAATCCTTCTGCCCCTTCTTCTTCAGGATTCCCCAGGCTCCAAGAGGAGGGAACCAATGAAGGTCTACAGACATTTCTATTATTAAGAAATTAATTTTAAATCTTTCGTCCTATTTGTGTGCATTTTCCACCAGAAATGTCAGAGTATTAGCAACAAAAGCCTTTCAACCATGAAAAATTAATTTTCTTTTGCATTTCTATAATATTACAAGCATTCATTCCTCGACAATTAAAACAAGGATGTATGGGTTGTATGAAATGACTGAAACAGAAATACTGTTCCTATTACACGTCATATATAGTCAAAATATGCTACAAGCAGCACATGATTTAATAGTGTAATTTTATTGTTTTTAAATTTTACATATGTACTATATTTAGATCACTTCCCCCCTCCTGCCTCCAACTCCCCCCACAGCCATTCCACTCTCTTTCAATTCATGACTTTTTTATTTAATTATTGTTGTTACATATATATTTACATGTAAATGAGTAAATATATAAATGCAACACGCTGAGTTCATTTACCGTGTTTGTATATATCTTGTTCGGGTTGACCACGTGGCACTGGATAATCAGTTAGGTGGCTCTTCCCCGGAGGAGACCGATGCTCCCTCTCTGGGGCATCATTAATCGCCCGTAGCTCTTCATCTCGGGTGGAGCCCTAAGAGATCACCCATCCCTGCTGAGGCGCCAGACAGAGCATTTATTCCCACCTGATGCACACAACGCACGGCACACCAGCGGTTTCCCGGGTGCCTCTCTGCTCCTCTGCGGCCTTACTCAGTGCGATTCCTTTCCCCCTTCAGATAAAGCCCAAAGGGGAGGTCTGCAGGCCTCCCAGGGAGGAGTGTGACCTGGCTGAGTACTGCAACGGCACGTCCCCCATGTGTACGGAAGACTTATTCATCATCGACGGGCATCCGTGTGGACAGGATAAGTGGGTCTGTCTGAACGGCTCGTGTCAGGATGGAGAAAAACAGTGCCGTGATCTATTCGGCTATGGTATCTTTAATCATTTGACTTTTCCGTTTAAGCGTTTTCTGGGGGCTGAAAAGAAACAGATGAGCCTGTTGTGTTTGGTCTGCGGTCCTGAGGATTGCATTTAGGGCCACACCTGCCGCATGCGCTCTTGTTCCACCACCGGCATGCCCAGCCCCCACCCACTTTTCCACTCCTTAGTTTTGAAGTAGTTTCTTGCTAAGTTTCCCTGGTTAGCCTTGAACTCACTCTGTGTCCCAGACAGGCTTTGACTTTGTGATTCTCCTGCCTCAGCTTCGCAAGTAGCTGAGGTTACAAACCTGAACCCCCAGACCCAGTTAACAGTTAAGAAACAGATGACAGGGGCTGGGCAGTGGTGGTAATCCCAGCCCTTGGGTCGGGGGGGGGGGGGGGGGGGGGGGGGGGGAAAAGAGTGT
>NW_026067956.1:506135-532516 GCF_014885135.2 Alexandromys fortis
TTTTTTGGTTTTTCGAGACAGGGTTTCTCTGTGGCTTTGGAGCCTGTCCTGGAACTAGCTCTGTAGACCAGGCTGGTCTCGAACTCACAGAGATCCGCCTGTCTCTGCCTCCCGAGTGCTGGGATTAAAGGCGTGCACCACCATTTTGTTTGTTTGTTTGTTTGGTTGATATGTTTGTTTGTTGTTCTCTGAGTTTCTTGGAACAGTGAACTAAATGTTACATTATCACACAGACCTCAAAAACCAAATGTATGTTTATATCTATTCATCTAGAATCACCTCCATTTCTATTTTTGCTACTTTTGGGGGAACGAATTCATTTTTATTTTAAGTATGTGGGTGTTGGAAATCAAACCAAGACCCCTGAAAGAGCAATCACAATTCTCTACCATCTCCCCACCCCATCTATTTCTCGTACTTTTTTTTTTTTACTTGAAGATTGTATCCTTTGTGCTGTTTCTCAATGTCAAGACCCTTGCACCGTTATTTGAGTGCACCCAACTGTCTTTGTTCTGTTCACACCTGAGTGAAATTGCAGAGACTTATCTGCCAAGCCTTCCCTCCTCCGTGGTTGGTGTTGAAAAGGCCTGCCTGTGGATTGTGCACCCTGCAGGTACTGCCGCCCGTGTTTCTACTCCACGAGACCTAAGAGGCGAGGCCAGTCGTCAGCATTCAGTTGCTGTTTGTTGATATTCGTTGATATCATTGAGCTTCGGTTAGAGTTTGGAGAAGGTTGTTGGCCTGTGTCTCAACCATGGGATTCCAGGGTTCTCCGCTGTGTGCTCTGACGTGTACACAGGCAGGCGTGAAAGCATGAGGCATCCAAAGCCTTCTCCCCCTGAGCTGGTCTCCTATCTTGCCTAGGTTTACTCTCAGGAGGAAACTGGACAGGAGCCAATGGAGTGTGACAGATCTAAAAATTGTCCCTGCAGCTATGAAATATTCAGATTCTGCCTGCTTTCTAGTCCATAAGCAACAGTTTGCTGCTCTAACCAGGCTCATAATCTGCACTTCTTACCCACAACATATTCAGCAAGTTAGTTCTGAAACAAAGCAAACCATCGGCTTTGGGCTCACTGGCATCTCTACGCAACTTAACCGAGCACCTAGTGACTGTCCAGGATGCTGTTGCGACAGGTCACTTTCCTCCAGCCAGGCAGTGCAGGTGTCAAAAGTCCCAATCAGAGGTTTCAGCAAGCCTAGAATGGATGGAGGCTGGAAATAGAAACTTTTCTCTAGGAAGTTTGGGAATTGAAGCTAAGATGAATCAGAGATGAAAGTAAATGGTGAATAGTTTGATTGAAAAGACATTTATGCAAAAAAAAGCCCACCTTTATTCACAGTAAGTCAATGATTTAAGAAACTGACTTTCTTGTTTACATGTATGGGGAATATTAGCATGACATATTAGGAACTGTGCAGGAGACATCAAGTTTGAAGTATTTGACTGAGATAGTTTTGTGCCATCATCCACATGCCTTTAGTTTCAATTTTATGTAATGTTTGTTTTCTGTGCAATACATTCTGAACCGTTTCAGAACCTTGAAAGTGTTCATTACCCATTTCAATGCAAAGGACCGGATATTCATTGCAACTAGCACCCTTCTGTTTGCCTTCCAGAAGCCGACTTTGGTACAAATGAATGCTATGACGAGCTGAACTCGAAAACGGACGTATCTGGGAACTGTGGGATCAGCCCCTCGGGGTACAAAGCCTGCGCACCTAAGTATGCCTTAAAGAATGTGACCAAACTCTAGCTCCTTACACTTGAAAATGCCACCAGTTACTTTCATAAGGAAGCAAAATAACAGCTGACCATGAGGTCTGCCGTGTTTGATCCAGTGACAGATGTCAGGAGTGCCTAAAAAGGTTCCCTGCCATGTCCCACACACCTGGGGTGTTGTCCCAGTTGAACTAATTTGTCTGTACCTGAATTGTTCTCTGTCTTTTGCCACTCATCAGACATATTTCTATGAAGGTCCACTCATCAGACATAAGCATTCAGTTTTTTGACATTTTTGATGTTGTCTCCTTGATTCACGGCATACTTTTGTGACTCCGGTTCTGGAGAGCAGTGACAGGTGGGCCCCAGGGACTCCTAGGTGGCCCTGTCTCACAAAACAAGGTGGAGAGGGATAGATAAAGACACCTGTCATTGACCTATGGTCTCTCTACACATGCGCACAGGCAGCTAGGCCATCATACACACCACACACAAACACTTACACAACACACACACACACACAAAGTGGGCATTCTTCTTTGTACATTTCTGTTTATTTGCTTTATGTGTGTGGCAAAACAGTGATGCCTGGTGAGGCTAGAACAAGGGTTACCTTTGTGAGTTACCAATGTGGATGCTGGGAATCAAACTCAGGTCCTCTGGAAGAGCAGCCAGTGTTCTTAAGAAGTGAGCCATCTCTCCAGCCCCAAGACTGGGCGTTCTTTATAGAGTTAAAATTAAAGTACAAGAAAGGGAAACGTTAATGAAGAACCTGTGTGCAGCCCTGACCAAAGTGTTCCTAACATCTGGTAATAGACTGACCTCGGGGCTGCCTGCAAGCACCTGAGATTTGGCACCCTAGAAACTTCCCAAGGATTTGGGCTTGTGGGGTCTTTTTGTTTATATTTGGGTTTTTTTTTTTTTTTGGTTTGGCTTTGTTTTATTTTGTTTGAAAGGGTATCATGAGAAGATCGTCGCTGTAAAAGAAAATGCATGTTTTCAGCCGGGCAGTGGTGGCACATGCCTTTAATGCCAGCGTGTGGGAGGCAGAGGCAGGCGGATCTCTGTGAGTTCAAGGCCAGCCTGGACTGTCTGTTAGAGCTAGTTCCAGGACAGCTAGGGCTGTTACACAGAGAAACCCAGTCTCAATAAAACAAGAAACAGAAAGAAAGAAAGAAAGAAAGAAAGAAAGAAAGAAAGAAAGAAAGAAAGAAAGAAAATGCATGTTTTCATGAAGTGGGGGTAATTCCATGTCTGTTTGTTTTAATAAACCCTATTATGTGGAAAGGAAAGATTAAACGGTTAAGGTTATGGCTGTGATTAGCAGAGAAGCCATATGCACATACTATCTAAGCCACAATTCACTATCTGGGTGATGGAATGTGGAATGATTACTAAATTGTGGCTTAGATAGTATGCATGGTGTGTGTGTGTGTGTGTGTGTGTGTGTGTGTGTGTGTGCACGTGCATACGTATGCATGCATGTTGTGTACAGACAGGATTTGCTGAAGGTGCCTGTGTTTTGTCTCCGAGTTTTGCTGTTACAGATTTGTCTGTAGACCCGTGTCTCGCCGTGCTGTCCATCACAGTGGTACTTCTTCCCCAAGTACTTAACCTGGATCCTTTGGACGGCTCAGGCTCAGCTCAGTTACTGGCATCCATTGCCCACTGAGATTGCTGGTCTCAAAGTGATGCCGGCTGAGGGATTTCTATAGTGTGCATCAAAGCAAGAAAGGCTCCTCCAGCATCAGGGTTACTGGTTTTCCTGGCCAGCCCTTCCAGGCTAAAAGAATAACACTTAGCTAAGAAAGAGGGAGCAGCAGCGTGCCTAATAGACACAGTTTCTCCCTTCCTTTCCTGAGTCTGCGTTCTTCCTGCACTTAAGTGCGCACCTGTCTATCGTGCAAAGCCTTGGTCTCATCAAGCATGGGAGTCAGTTAGTTCAGAGGCAAAGAGATGGTATCTGGTCCGCCCCCATTCTGACAAGCTAGCTGACTGGAGGGTGGAAGGAGAGTGTCTTCAAAGACCATCTTGCCAGGAAGCTGATTTGCAAGCCACTTCTATAGGAGATGACTGTCCTTGCCGACAGGTATCCTCTCTGTGTGTGAAGCAGGAAGATGGCATACGTTTTGTCCCCTGTTGGCTAGACCATGCCATAGCTTTCTGGTCTACATTCTTGTTTGTTTGACCAACAGTTTTCATTTTTAGTATTGTTCTTCTATACCTAATGCCCCTTTATTGTTTTGTATGCGTTTCTTGGGTTTTTCTGCACTACCATTAGGGCATATATGCTTTTATTATTTTATCATAATAATATGCGTGATGTATGGTGCTTTGGGGATGTGAACTTCAATATCTTATCCGTTGTTAAGCCAAAAAGGAAACGCAATCAGTCTGGTGGACAGGCCAATTGCTCTTTTTTAAAAGTTAGAATAAGCTTGGATCTGATTGTGTTTAAGGATCAAATACAGGTGATGACATCACAAATGGTAATCTAGCCAATGGAAGAGTTCACAATTAATTTGTTCATTATTGTCAATAATCCAGTAAGGACTCTGTGGGTGTTATTCAAAATTAATTGCCAACTCCAATGTTTAATTTAAATTTATTTGTCTTTGAAATTATATTAAAGTATTTCTCTATTAAAATAATGGCTTTCATTTATCTGTAAATTATAGTGACCGGAAGTGTGGGAAATTAATATGTAAATACAAAAGTGAGAATTTAATTAAAATAAGAGCTGCCACTATAATTTATGCCAATATAAGCGGACACATCTGCGTTTCCCTGGAATATGCCACTGATCATAAAGACAGCGACAACATGTGGGTGAGAGACGGAACTGTCTGCGCCACCAACAAGGTAGGTGATCTCACCCCAGCAACTCGCCAGTGTTAATGTAGTGAGTACTTATTGAGATGTATGCCTAGTAATGTGTTCTCTCAAAAAAAAATGTAAGTACGCAATCAATGATGAAATTTGGAAAATAACATCAAAACTCAAAGAATAAAATAGAATAAAGCCATTGATCCTAAAATTATGCTCTATCATTAGTGGTATTTTTTAAAAGAAATATAATAATAATAATGCCATTGATCCTGCACAGCTGCTGCTGCTAAGGCTGTCTCGTTGGCTGCTTTTTGTGGAAGTCACACAAATTCCCAGAAGACACAATCACGGGGTTCACCCCTGCATTTTGTTACACTTTCAGAATGTTGCAGAAAGAGCACACTTGTGATGTGGTGGATTATCTTTTGGCATAATTATCTTAAATAATGGTGAAAATAAAGATTCTACAGAGTAAAACATAAAACAGACAAATCTAACTAGCATGGGATGGTTAGTTCTGTCAACTTGCTGCCTGGGAAGAGAGTCTCTTTTGGGAAGAGGAATTATCTAGATCAAATCGGTCCCAAGGGCATGGGGTGGGGGAGTGGATTGTTAATTGATGGAGGGAGGCACAGCCCCCTGTGGGCAGCACCATTCCCTCGGCAGGGGATCCTGAGCAATTTAATGGCAAGGAGGACAAAATGAAAATCATGGTGCAGAATCATGGCCCAAACATGGGGCAGCTTGATGATGCTCCTTCCTTCCAGCCCTTAGACTCTGGTCACTTTTCTGGTTAGTTTTCCTCCATTTCTTAGGCTCTTTAGCCTCAGACACCCTGTCTGCAGGTTCATCCGTGCCTCCCTCCTCCTGGCCACATCTGCTGCAGTGAAGTTCCCATGCAGTGAGGTTTCCATGCAATGAAGTTTCCATGCAGTGAAGTTTCCATGCAGTGAGGTTCCCATGCAGTGGGGTTCCCATGCAGTGAGGTTCCCATGCAGTGAGGTTCCCATGCAGTGAAGTTTCCATGCAGTGAGGTTTCCATGCAGTGAGGTTCCCATGCAGTGAGGTTTCCATGCAGTGAGGTTTCCATGCAGTGAGGTTCCCATGCAGTGAGGTTCCCATGCAGTGAGGTTTCCATGCACTGAAGTTTCCAGTCCCCTTAGTATGTTCACGAGGACTAGAATTTCTGTGTAGTGCCCTTTCCAGTTTGATCTTGGTTTCTGGTCTTCTTTGTTCTGAAGTCACTGTCCTGTTTTATTCTAGTTCTTCATCTGTGTTTCCCTTTAGGGATTTTTGAGAATGTTAATTACATCCATAAAACTAATTTGTTCCCTTCCATTGAAAAGGCCATGCTTTTCTGTTTGCTTTTTGTTCCTTACGATTTTTGTTGTCGTTGCAAATTAGGTGTCTGAAAGATCTGCTTCTCTGGGTGTTTGAAGAGTGGCTCAGTATTGAGAATGTTTTTGATAATCATTTTATCTCATCCTTAGATAATTATGTATATTATGGGCACAATGTTGTTGTATTGAGGAGCAGCGGGCCACTTCCTGCCTGGCTCCCATCCGCCTGGCTAGCTTATACCCTGAAATAACAACTGACAAATTATATTCATTTAAACACTGCCTGGCCCGTTATTTCTAGCCTCATCTTGGCTAACTCTCACATCTTAATTAACCCATTTCTATTAATGTGTATTGCCACTTGACTGTGGCTTACCGGCATGAGTCTGGCCAGCGTCCGTCTCGGAGAGGAGAGCCATGGCATCTGCCACACTGCCTTCTTCCTCCCAGAATTCTGTTCTGTCTACTCCACCCACCTAAGGGCTGCCCTATCAAAAGGCCAAGGCAGCTTCTTTATTTAGCTTCTTTATTTAACCAATGAAAGTAGCACATAGACAGAAGATCCTCCTACACCACAATGTGGTATTTTTGAGACCTGGAAACACTTCTGCAGTGATCAGATCAGAGCAGCCAGAATCTCTATCTTTTAAGTATTTACTGTTTTTCATTTGACATACATACCATGTCATATGTCACCCTCTTCTGCAGTACAGTACCAGCTTACTCTCCTTTCCAACTGTAACATTTTACCTGTTAGCAAACCTTCCTTCATCTCCCCGCCCCCACCCATACCGCATCCAGTCCCTCAGAATTCTCTAATTCTATTTGGAGTCACCTAATGATGATGTCACACAACGCCCTATATGCTCTTCCACGTTGCCACAAACAGCAAGGTTGCATTCTGCTTTTGTGGCAAATAACAACTTCAATATGCATTTTATATATGGAGTACGATCATTTGTAATGGGTTGATTTTCAACAATTTGTAATAATTGCATTACTACATTTTTCTCATGCAGCATATATGCCGCATTTTATCTACCTATCTATTGGCCACAGTGAGACCGGCGATATCTCTTGGCCATTATGTATAATATAAACAGGACAGTGTAGGTGTCGCGTCAGCAGCCTAACGTTATTTCCTTTGTGTGTGTACCTAGCTGTGGGAGCCTGGGATAACTCTAAATCTTTCTCTTGTTGATTTACTTCAAGGACTTTTCACACACTTTGCGTAAGAACTATACTAGTACACATTCCTACCTTTTGGCCACACCTTTGCTGGGATGTGTGTTGGGGTGTCGTTGTTTTTTTTTTTTTTTTTTTTTTGGATTTTTGCCATATTGCCAATAGCCAGCTTAACTGGGACAGGGTGGTATTTCAAGGTGGTTTTTATCTTAAGAGAGTACAGAATGCTTTTTAAAAAGTGATGAATCCAGCTGACATATCAGGCCCCTTGTCCATTCCAGGTTTGCATGAACAAAGAATGTGTAGAAGCTACAGTCTTGAATTATAATTGCTTCCCGAGAAACTGCAACAACCATGGTGTAAGTGGCAGACCCAAGAGTGAGAAAGGCAAGCCCTCCGAACTGCTCGGGAGAGCCTGGGCTGAGTCCCCTCTCCCCCAGGTCCCTCCCCACCTCACCTGCTGCCCTCCTTCCCAATAAGAAGCCACAAAGGAAAATGGATATTATCTGACATAAATACTAGTTTGCATATTTCCTGGTGTAAATGAACCCGGCTGCCGGTCTTAGCCCGTGACTTTATGCTGTTTTCAGGTCTGTAATAACAAGAGGCATTGCCACTGTACGGCCTCATACTTACCTCCCGACTGTGTGAATATGCAGGATGAATGGCCTGGTGGAAGCCTTGACAGTGGCAATCAACAGCGAGCTGAGTCGGTCCCTGGTAAGTCTTCCTACGGAGTGGAAAACGTAGTTAAAACATTGTGGGACAGAGGCAGTAAATGCTTGTCTCACAAACATGAGGACTGGAGTTTTGTCCCAAGAACTCACGTCAGAATGCTGTGGAGGCACAAACGTGGAATTCTGCCACTGAGGCAGAGAGAGGAGCCAGTCTAGATTAACCAGTAACCTTCGGGCTAGGGAGACACAGAAGTTAAGGAGTTGAGAAACTGAGGAAGACACACACACACACACACACACACTGCTAAGAATGTTAAGTCAGTCTACAGTGGCCACAGCAAGGTCCAAAATAGAGAAAAGTAGTCGGCCAAAGAGAGCCATAGTTGTGGCCTTAGTGGACTGTTTCTAATCCAAACTCGGGAACGTAGATGGACAGAACCCTGTTTTGTGAACTCTACATGGTGAGAAGTAAGTAAGTTCTGGGCTCACGTCTGTACCAGGAAGACACAGGCTGGCAACGCCCCCAGGTGTGACCAGGAATTGTCAGCCACAGGGTAGAACCAAGAAACCAGAGTCAAAAGTTCCCTGAGAATTTGGAAGTTATAGTTAAGAAACTGCAGCACGAATAATAAAAAAAAAAAAACCCAGAGACAGATATTGGGGTTCAACCTGAAGGTCAGAAAAAGCAAAGCAGCCAGCCACTGGCTCTTACCTCTACCTCAGACTGAAATGGTGATCCTGCCACCACGAATCCTCAGACTGAGATTGAGTGAGACCTGTCTCCTCCTGTTTTATATTCATCTCTAGTTCTGGGATTAAAGGAATGCACCACCACTGCCCGGCCTCTGTGGCTAGCTAGTGTGGCTGCTGGGATTGAAGGTGAATGCCACCACTCCCTGGCCTGTATGGCTGACTAGTGTGGCTGCACTGACCTTCAGGCAAGCTTTATTTATTAAAACACAAACAATACAGCACTATAAGAAACCCGCCACAAAAAAAAAAAAAGACAGAAAAGAAAATCAGAAGGAAGGCCCAAATGCTTTCCAAGATGAATTGAGATATATTTTTGCAAAGAAAAAAATAGCACTGAGAAAAATATAACCCTAATAACAAATTCAGATGCATAAACCAGCGATGACAACAAAATCACAATCAAGCATCCTTGGTCGCTGCACATGTGAAAATCTTTAACATGAAGCTAGCTCATAGTGTATAGTTATCTGTATTCAAAGTTAAAATTCCAGACCAGGCCTAGGGATAGATTATCATGGTAGAAAACTTAGATAGCCCATATAAGACCCCGAGTTCAATCCCAGGTACCACCATGAAGGGGAAAAAAAAATCCATGCCAATGGGTGTCTACTGTAACACTCTCAACTAGCGCCGTTCACTATAGCAACAAAACTCAAAAGACAAAAATGGCGCTCGTTGCAAGGTATTTAGCCCTAACTCCTGAGGATTTTGTTGCTATTGTTATTTGTTTTGAGATACTCTTTAAGGTAAAGCCAGAAGAATCAAGTTTGAGCAAGACATGACTTCCAAATGGCCTGCGTTTCCTGTGAAAAGCGTGGTGTCTTTTCCAACAAACTTCATGCCCGTGATAGTTGTACAGCAGAACCGTATTTCCGCGTTCCCATCTTGTTTTTCAGCTTGTTTAGAGCAGGTCCAACCACCAGCCATGTTTCCCTGTGAGTTCTCAGATGGAGAAGCATGACTGCCTATGTGTGGTGGTTTGTGTAGGTGTGGCCCCCATAGACTCAGGTGTTTGAGTGTTTGCCCTATAAAGAGGTGTGGCCTTGTTGGAGGAGGTGTGGCCTTACCGGAGAAAATGAGTCACTGTGGAAGCAGACTTTGAGGACTCGGAAGCGCACTCAGTCTCCTTCTGCTGCCTTCAGATCAAGAATGCAGAACTCTCAGCTCCTCCTCCAGCACCACGTCTGCCTGCACACTGCCTTGCTTCAAGCCATGATGATCATGGACTAAACCTCTGAACTGTAAGCCAGTCCCGATAAAATGTTTCCCTTTGTAAGAGTTGCTGCGGTCATGGTGTCTCTTCACAGCAATAGAAACCTAACTAAGACATTGTGCTTTCTGGAATGACTCAAACTCTCTCAAAAGCGAAACTTCTGCCCTGCTGCTGTCGTGGAGTTATATATCGACCAACAGACTTGGAGAGGTTTCTGAACGTGTCCAAAGCCACCTTGAAAAGGATGCAGCACCATACAACCAAACATGGGTCATGTGAAGGTACTGTGAAGGCAACACTCTAATGTAATCACACACCTTTAAGACCAAATTGTCTCCCAGGAATGCTAATCATCTAATGAGGGTCATCATGCTATGATGTCTTTTAATAACAATTGCCTGACTTCCATGGCTGATTTAACATAGGAAGGCTTCCCCGCTAACCATATCAACCTAGCCTGGAGACACCAGCAGAGTCACTGCACTCATGATTGACAGCAGGTGCCAGCCTTTTGCATGAGGCACAAGGAAGCACAGGATCCCCCAACCTTTCGTCATTTTAAGTTATGTTGCCCCTTCAACAGCACCCTGTTATGGACTCACAGCAATGTCCTTTTGTCACAGACCCTAGCCTCTCAAACTAAGGACCCCTATCAGCAACAAGGATTCTCCAAAGAAGGTTAGTTTAGCATCCACCCTGGCGCATAGAGTGTTGAACCAACAACAAAGACTTGAGCGATTTGCCTCCTCAAGGGCAATTGCCACAGATTCTGCCCAAATTCAGGTGCCCAGAGTCACATGTGGACCAGGAGCCAGACCAGAGATATAGAAGAGTCAGAATCCCTGGTAGTGCAGACAGTTTGTACCATTGCACAGCCCTTGAGGAGATAATGAGCAGGAAGACCCCAAGAAGAAGCTGAGATGGGACAAGGAAAGAAAAGGACCTTAGCTCTGGAGGTCCCTGAGAGCAAGAACAGAGAAGCCAGGTTCTCTACCTCCCAGCCAGTCATCAGAAAAGGAATGGCTTCACTTTCTGTGCCCAGACTTGGAAAAGAAACATGAAGATGTCTATCCTGGAAGAGTGTATGACTTACTCGGAACTCCCAGTCTCCTCTGCCTCCGACTGCCGCCGCCTCCTCCTCCTGATGTTCTCCATCATCCACCAGACCATGAGATGTCTTAAAACAGCAACTAGTATAATCCTTGGTGCTGCAGAATAAGAGAGAGACTGAGATTGAGATTCCTCACCTGCCACAGAGCAGCAAAGAGACTGCAGACAACAATCTGGTCAGTTTGATAAAGGGTATCAGAAAATTGAAACCAACACATTTTATGATTAGCAATATTTATCTTCTCATAAAATTAGGAGCAAACACTGAAGTCTGCTCCCACGATACGTATTCAGTATGTTTCCTTTGTCATAGGCCTTCAACTTAGGAAAGAACAAGAAAGGAACAAAAAGACTAGAAAAGATGACGTGATGTTGCTTTTATGTCTGAGATACATTAACCACAGAGAAAATCATAACAGATTTGAAGAAGTAAAAAGCACTTCTCAAAGGTCTCACTGTGTAGCCCTGACTGACCTAGAACTCACAATGTAGCCATGTTGGCCTTAAACTCACAGAGATCCTCCTGCCTCTGCTTACCAAGTGTTGCAATTAGGGCATGCAGCACCATACTTGGTATATATATATCTTCTAAGCAACTTGCTTTTATTGTTTGTTTGTTTTTTTAATTCTGTGGATGTGTGTATGATGGGGCAGGGATTACGTGCATGTGAATCCAGGTGATTTCAGAGACCAGAGGTGTTGAATCGCCTGGCTGTTGTGAGCCAACCAATGTTGATGCTCTATGAAGTGGACAGTTTATCTAAATATGAAAACTAAACCTATATATAAATATTCTGGAAGAACTCTTTGAAAAACAATTTGTGAGAAGGGACCTGAAAATATGCTTAGGTAAAACAACAAAAAAAAAACATAATTTAGATCTAAAATATATGTATAGCATTTTTTTTTTACCAGAAATAAGAGTTTGAGAATTCCTCGCTGGTAACTTGGATCACACTTCAATTCCTTTGATCAGAGACTGCCTGGAATAAAAGAGTCTCCAAGGCAAAGCAAGGAACATGGACAGGGGAGATGGCTCAATTGTTAGCTGCTCTTCTAGAGAACCTACATGGTGGCTCACAACCACCTGTAATTCCAGTTCCAGAAGATCCAACACCCTCTTCTGGCCTTCTCAGCCACCAGTCACACACATGGTACACATACATACATACAGATAAACACTTATGCACAAGAAATTTTAAAAATCCTTTAAAAAGATACATACAAAAAGAAAAGCAAGGGGCAGGACTTTTACACTTAGATTTGGAGAGTTTGAAGGTGGGGCTTCCGGTGCCATTGTGTTATCTACATTATATACAGTTAATTATATATAAAGTTTATATATAAAATATATGGAATTATAAAGGGTTTTTTTTTGTTTTGTTCCTGTTCCTGTTGTTGTTTCAAGACAGGGTTTCTCTGTGTAACGTCCCGGCTGTCCTGGAACTCGCTTGGTAGACCAGGCTGGCCTCAAACTCACTGAGATCCGCCTGCCTCTGCCTCCCAAGTGCTGGGATTAAAAGCATGCATCACCACCACCTGGCTGAATTGCAAACTTTAAAATAGTGTAACATGTTTGTTCCAACGACGGCAGCACACAGCAATGCTGTTGTTTCAGTCCTGGCAGCTGCCTTCTAACCCCTGGTGCTTTTCTTTCCAGTAAGGCACTATGTTGCAACTGCTTACACCTTCAAGACTAAGCCTACCCAGTGGCCGTTTTTCTTGATCATCCCTTTCTACATTGTGATCTGTATCCTGATTGCCATACTGGTAAAAGTCCACTCCCAAAGGAAAAAATGGAGGACCAGCGACTTATCAAGCGATGAGTGTGTGGATTTCATACCTGCTTTCTTACTTTCATGATTAGTTGGGATAATGGATTATTAATGGTATCAAGATAGATGTAGCTAGTAACTCAGATTTAACTTTTGTCCTTTGTGTTGAAACTGAGTACTTAATATATTAATGATTACTAGAATGAATAATCGGGTTTTTTTAACGATTGGTTTTAATCTTATAAAAAATTAGTGGGTATAAAAGTGCAACAGAGATTTCTGTTGGTTTTTTTTTGTGCTACTAAGAAACATAGTCGAAAATAATCACACACACACACGCATACACACACACACACACGCATACACACACACACACACATACTGGCCTCTTTAGGGATAAAAGCAAATGAAAATTGCTATCTCCCACTTACTAAAATTATTATCAAATATGCGTTAAACATTACTTAATTTTTACTTTTCTGTATTGTAAAGAGTTCTTATTGCTATTTTGAAAAATTGACCAAAATGTTCAGGAAAATAGTTTTACCTTTTGTTCAGTTTTGACCTTTTTTTAATATACATAAATGGAGCACTAAAGAGCCAAAGGTGAAAGATAAGAATTATGTAGACCACTACGACTAAAAGACATGGCACCAGAAGAGTAGTGCACGCTATAGCAAAAGGATCATGAGTTCAAGGGCTGCCTGGTCTACTTAGTGAGTTCCCACCTAGCCCTCAACTGCAGAGTGAAAGAAACTGCCTCAGAAAGAAAAATGCAGGAGAGTGGTATGGGCTGGGGAGGTATCTCAGTGTGTTAAGTACACACACACAAGTGTGAGAACCTACTTCACCCCCAGCACCTACATAAAAACTGGGCAGACAGCGTGCACCTGACACCCAGTACAGTGGGATATAGACTGGTTCCCTCTCTAGTTCACACAGCCCAAGCTCACCTGCCTAGACATGGTGCTGGGCCCTCGCACATCAATCAAGACATTCTCACAGAATGGCCATAGACTGTTCTTCAAGTGGAATTCCATCTTCCTAGATGACTCTAAGTTGTATCATGTTGACAGTAAAAACCAAGCGAACCACAGGAAGGGGGCAATAAACTAGTAAATTTAACAGCAATGAAGGAGACCCAGGCAATTTAGCCATTTAAAAGTGTTAAGAATCTGAGAGTGGGCTCAACCTAGAAACATTGTATCCCTGTCTCTAAGTGATTGTCTCTGTCTCTAATTCTATAGGCAATTTGAAACTGAAACTGAAACAAAAGACTAGTCTGGACAGCAAAGAGTTCCACGATGTCGTGGTGAGTCTCCAACATTGCAAGGGAGAGAAGGAAGAAGAAAAATGTATTGGGCGTAAAGGGCAATAGTCATGTAGTTTGTTTCATATAACCCAAACAACAAATGACTACTTCGCCGTATTTAATTTATATCAAAAACATGAGAATGTTATACATAATATCACAATCGATCACTGAAAAGGATCCTGCAGGCTGGGGAAGTAATTCAGTCTTGAAGGCACAAGGTCCTGAGTTCTGAAGGCAGAACCCATACTGCAAGCTGGATGTGACAGCAGAGCTTGTCACCCCAGCCCTGAGGGGCAGGGACGGGACAGGCAGGCAGTCCCTGAGGCTCATGGCCAAGTCAATCTAGCTGACAAGGTGGACAGCACATGAGGAACACCAGCCAAGGTTGATCTCTGGCTTCCACATGCATGTGCACATCTGTGCATGGGTATATAAGTCCATCTGCATATACACACATGTACACAAGTACACATGCACACAAGTACACATGCACACAAGTACACGTGCACACAAGTACACATGCACACAAGTACACATGCACATACACACACACAATTTCTAGCAAGAGTCAGGTCTGGTGGTGTCAGCCTGTAATCCTGGCTTTTAGGTGGTAGAGATAGGTTCAAGAGTTCAAATTCATTCTCTACTACATAGAATTTAAGGCTAATGCTAGCATAGGTTACATCAGACTCTGTCTCAAAATATAAAAAAAAAATACATTTTCCATTTAGAATTCTGAGTTCAGCCAGGTGGTGGTGGTACATGCCTTTACTCCCATAATCCCAGTACTCGGAAGGCAGAGACAGGTGGGTCTCTGTGAGCTCGAGGCTAGCCTGGTACACAAAGCAAGTTCCAGGACAGCCAGAGATGTTACACAGAGAAGCCCTGTCTCGAAAGAAAGAAAGAAAGAAAGAAAGAAAGAAAGAAAGAAAGAAAGAAAGAGAGAGAGAGAGAGAGAGGGAGGGAGGGAGGGAGGGAGGGAGGGAGGGAGGGAGGGAGGGAGGGAGGGAGGGAGGGAGGGAGGGAGGGAGGGAGGGAAAAATTTTTTTAAAGGGCTGGAGAGATGGCCTGGCTGTTTAGAGCACTGACTGGTCTCCCAGAGGTCCTGAGTTCAATTCCCAGCAACCACATGGTGGCTCACACCCATCTGTAATGAGGTCTGGTGCCCTCTCCTGGCCTGCAGGCATACATGCAGGCAGAACACTATATATAGTGTATTTGCTGCATGGTTTAACCTGGCTAGCTCTGAGCGTGACTCTTCTCCTGTATGTGTTCTTTCAGAGTAATTCTCTTCGGTGGGCAGATAACAAATGGAAAAGAAAAAATATGCATTATCTGATTGCCTGGAAGTCAAGCCTGCATATCGTGGTTTCTATCTGGCCAGAAATCATATCTCTGTATCACATGTATGACACATATATGTGTATGTAATTCCAAAAATGATTTGCCTGTAAGGAATATAAGATTATGAGCTTTGTATTAAACTTGAATTTTTACCCTACTTCTTCTGGTGGCCCGTAGGGATAAGTCATATTATCTAGTAGGCATGTTACAGGGAAGGCTCTAATAAAATAAATGTGGTACCCTGACTCAAAGTGCAGTGGAAATGCTGCCGTGCTGTAGTCTGAGGGTCCATTGCAGCCCAAGGACGATGCTCAGCAGACACTCTGACACGTGGTGTTTATAAACACTACATGCCATGCGGAAGTACGTGTGCCGCTTCAAAGGGAGGGATGAAAACACACACAGACAGGAGTCTACCCAAGGAAGAGGGTCTGAACCCTGGGAGCCTTCGTGGAGACAAAGAACAAAAACATCAGAGGTCAAAGGGTCAGTTTAAGAGGAAAATAAAATAATAAAATGTCTATTTTCCAACTGTTCCTGAAACCTTGGGAACGGAACCCAAGGTTTATCACACACCAGGCAAATACTGTGCCACCCAGCCCCTATGAGTTTAAATACACCTTCACCATACAGGAAACAAATTTTAGCCCAGACAGTTAGAAAAACCATCAAATTTAGTAAGAAATTCAAATAATGTAATTAACAAAAGTAGTCTACTTGACCTATGGGACTCTGACAACAGGAAAATCTGAACTACTCATGTAAGCATGAATGCATGTATGTGTATATATGTGTATGCATGCATGTATATATGCATGTGTATTTGTGTATATTATGCACACCTTGTGTATGCATGCATGTATTGTGTGTGCGCATGCATGTATTATGCATGTGTTATGCGTGTGTGTATATATGCATTTATGTATGTGTGTGCATGTATGTATGTATACATATACGTATGTGTAGTATGGATGTATTACTAAGAAGTAAAGTTTGATCTATCATGTGGAATATTCTAGATCATGTTTTTTTGACTAAACTTAAGGTAAATTCATGAGGATGCCCATCATCCAGTAGGAACTGGACTAGCCTGTTTTTGTGATTTACCCCCAGCACAGAAATAACTGAACACAGGGAGGGAGAGGCAGGAGGATTAGAAGCTCACAGTAGTTTTTTGGTGAGTTTGAGACTAGCCTGTGCTACCTGAGATCCTGCCACACACACAAAAAAAGAAAGAAAAAGAGAGAGAGATAAATTTCAGATAAGTATATGATACAATGCTTAAATCCCCTAAGTATTTGAGACAAGCAATACATTCATAAATCTATGAATTAAGAAGAACATTTAGTGGGACTTTAAGTGCATTTTGAACTGTGTCTTTTTAAGTATTATTGAAAATGTGTGATGTAGTCATGTCTTAAGCTTAGAAGGTCTCTAAGCTATTTGAATGTATCTAAGGAATTGAAAAGGAAATTTTTAAAGAATTTACTCTTTTGTGTACATATAAAAGTGTGCAATATACACCCATACACGTATGTGCGTTTACCTGTGTGAACACGTGTGTTCAGGTGCACATATATGCACAAATGTGTACATGTGTATGGAAGCCAGAGACTGACCCAGGTAGGTGTTGTTATGATTTTTGGTGGCGTGGGTGACCCTGGCAGGTCCCACTGCGGTGGGAGAGGCCATGGCAGGTAGAAGGCAAGTGGATAAACCATGCAGAGAGAACTTGGGTATAGAGTTTATTTAGTGGGTATTGGGCAGAAGAAAAGAGGAAAGAGGAAAGGGGGAGGAGGAGAGACAGAGGCTGCCTCTGGAAAAGAACAGACAGAGAGAGACAGAGGAAGAGAACTGACCTGCCAGAGCAGTTTGCCTAGGTGGGAAGGGGGGGGGGAGATTGGGAATGGGACAGGATACCCAGGTGACAAGGCAGGCCCACATAATTATAACAGGAGTCTTCCTTGATCACTCTCTGCTTTATTTCTGAGGTGGCGTCTCTCACCTAAGCTTGGACTAGTCTGAGCCCACATGGCAAGCGCCTTTGATGGGAAACCTCCTTCAGCCAATGGCCTTTGAGAGGTGGACCAGGTTGAGGCATGGCTTTTGGATACCCACCCTGCTCAGTCTCTTCTTCCTGCAAGCCACACCTGAATCTCCGATCCCATTCCTATTTCCTCGCTGTGATTCGTGAGTTGCCTTTTAATAATAATAAAAAAAAAAACTTAAAATACTCCATTTGGAGTTCTCTTGGGATTTATTTGATTCGCGTTCCCCCCATTTGACACGGTCTGCATCTTGCTTTATTCACTGAAACTCATTCCCAGTCCCTAGTCAACTATTTTTTTTTTCAGGAAACAATATAGAATTGACAACAAAATTTAACAAGAAACAAAGAAAGGCCGGGCAGTAGTGGTGCACACCTTTAATCCCAGCACTTGGGAGGCAGAAGCAGGCAGATCTCTGTGAGTTCGAGGCCAGCCTGGTCTGAAAAACCAAAAAAAAAAAAAAAAAAAAAAGTTAAAATATTGAAAGTAAAGCCAAACGGTTTATTTAAAAAGGTGAAATTGATCACCGTGTTCTGAAGATGAAGGGAAATTTCAAATGCAGATATCAGCATCGTGCAGAATAAGATATATGCAGTCAGGACAAAACTGCGCTTCCTAGGTGAAATAGAAATCAACTAAAATAACGCTTTGCAAACCTGATGAAAGCAGAATTTTAATATCCACAGAAGGCTATCATATTTCTCAAAGCACTCATACTCATAACAAAAAGAAGCACGAAGTTTCGGATCTGGACAGCTTCCTCAGAAGCCTCATGTATCCTGGTTACCTTCAGGAGGTCAGCAAACACCGAAAACCAAAGTTAGCAAGAATCGGTCAATCTGTGGAATACTCTTTTCAGCAGAACCAACAGGCTCTGGGCTACGTGACCAAAGGCAGGCATGTGACTGAGTCAGGGTATTGACCCAAGCTTATTTGTCTCCAAAGCCCAGACGATCCAGTCAAAGCCAGGCTAAGAGGAAGTGTGAACTTTATTCTGAGCACCTCCACGGAGAAAATGGAGGAAGGCAAGAGAAGCTCCCAGCCCTGTTGGGAAAGTGCCTTAGAGGGGAGATGCTTACCTATTCCTGGCGTTGGAAGGACAAAGAAAGGTCTGTCTTGGAGGTTGTTACAGTTGATGTGAAAATATCAGAGTGTCTGTTGTTCTGGTGCAGCAGCGGGGCTTTATCTGTACTGAGAGCTGAGAGAAGGCTTTGTTCTCAAGCATAATGCTTCCTGGCAGGGGTTTCGCTAGACACTCAAATGAGTGACCTGATGATAGTAGGAGACTGGGCTGAGTTCCACGCCCCAGCAGCGGGCAGCCCTGGTGGGCTCAGAACAGGGCTGGGGAAAACCCACTCACAAGGCTTACTGCTGGCCTGCCTACTCCCTAGCACTGCCAAAACCAAAGGGTAAAGAAGACTGCTTATTCACGGCTCTGTTTCCTTACTGTAAAAGGTTGATGTCCCAAGATAGTTTTAAGCAGGTTATAAGAGATAATTAACCCCTCCTTTCAGCCAGGTCTCCTCTGAACAAGATGAGTTGTTCTGAGATGCCCACTGCCCTCAAGTCTCGAAGGCGGTCTCCATCTGCATGACCTGCTGCCATTTGCTGGAACAAGAGTAAGATCAGGCTGGAGTCCGACACTGGAGAATTGTAGGCTTAACCTGCAAATTTGCTTCCATCTGATAAACATAAAAATGGGACTGCTTTTCTTCTTTAAAAAGAGAAAAACAAACTTTTTGCACATACAGTGTCAGGTCAGGAAGCAGCAAGGTCTCTGGCTGCAAAGCAGGAAGAATGTGTCACTTTTAGCATAGCGAGTTCCACTGCTTAAGTGTTAGGATGCTCAATGCCCTTGCTTAGCCTGGTGATAGCTCCGATTTTTGGAGACAGGGTTCTCTGTGTAACTATGAAACTCACTCTGTAGACCAGGCTAGATTCAAACTCAGAGATACACCTGCCTCCAGAATGCTGGGATTAAAGGAGTGTGCCACCACCACTAGGCAAAAATTTTAAAGATTACACAAAGAGCTACATTTTAAATATATTAGCATTGTTGTAAAACAGCACAAGAGAGACCTTGATGGGTTCCATAGCAGTAAAGACTTCACGGGACAGACAAATACACCTACGAGACAGAGTTTTAGTGTAGAGTGTTAGGAACTGCAGACCCTCAGACCCTGAACTTTCTATGGACCCTTGCCTGCTGGAGTAAACAACTTGTTTTCCTATGCTTGCAGCTGCTCTGAGCAGGAAACCCTCAGGAGTTCCTGATAACAAGGGCGTGTTTCCTGGTGGACTTTTAGTAGAAAACCCTGAGAGCTAGGGTGTGGCCACTGGTCAGGGAGAGCACTATATAAGCTGCCTGGGAACACAATAAAATTGGCATTCTTGCTTCAAGAGTGACCCCTGTCTCTTTGTGGTCTTTTCTCCCCAGACCCTTGCCCCACTGCAGTTCCGGGTGGTGCAGGTGCCAAAGTGGAGTTTGTTTGAAATAAAGGGAATGGGAAAGGAAGAATGGAAAAGAGAGAGAGAGAGAGAGAGAGAGAGAGAGAGAGAGAGAGAGAAGAGAGAAGAGAGAAGAGAGAAGAGAGAAGAGAGAAGAGAGAAGAGAGAAGAGAGAAGAGAGAAGAGAGAAGAGAGAAGAGAGAAGAGAGAAGAGAGAAGAGAGAAGAGAGAAGAGAGAAGAGAGAGAAGAGAGAAAGAAGCAGGAAAAGTCCTACCTGCCCCTTCAGAGGAAGAGGGGGAAAGAGACCAAAAGTGAGTAGAGCTTGTCTCTGAAAGGGACTTTTGCACCTGCTTACAAACTAGGGCCGTGGGCTGACCAGGGTACTGCCCGATGACAGAGCAGGCCAGGATAAAGCCTGGATCTTAACAGGCACAACCATTGTTTATAATCTGTACTGAAATCTACATTATAGAAAAGGCAGAAGACCCATGCCTTTGAGTCATAGTGTCACTATTCCAGCCACACAGCAGTGGCAGGCACATCCGGGTTCCAGGGCCACGCATGTGCAGACAAGCACTCAGGCAAAATACTTAGCCGCCCGGGGAACCCTAAAAGGCCCTGCGTGACCTACATGCAGCATGGTTGTATCACCTACTTATGATGCAGTTATGTAAGCCCTTGTGTGCATGCATGAGCAGCATCCTCTGCTTATGACGTAGCTACATCGACCCCACCCACCCACCCACACCTCACCCCCTCCACACACACCCACCTCCCCACACACCCTTTAAAAGCTGGACACAACATCCTCAAGCTCTTTTTTTTTAAATATTTATTTATTATGTATACAATATTCTGTCTGCATGTATGCCTGAAAGCCAGAAGAGGGCACCAGCCTCATTACAGATGGTTGTGAGCCACCATGTGGTTGCTGGGAATTGAACTCAGGACCTTTGGAAGAGCAGGCGATGCTCTTAACCTCTGAGCCATCTCTCCAGCCCCCTCAAGCTCTTTTTCTTAACACCAACCTCACCAGGCCTGTACACGCGACTCTAATAAACTCTTAAGTGGGTTTGTTGTGTGCTTAATTCTCACTCACGCCAGGTAATGCCACACAGCAAAAGCTTGGTCAAATGACTTTGGTTAAAAGGGTGAACACTCTTGTCTCTGTCCAAAAGACTAGATGTATATAGATTAGAGAGATGTTCTTAGCACAATGAGAAGTGCGCTAAATCTATACATAGAAGTTGACCTGTTGCCAGGCACTGTGAAAGGATCAGCAAAGCTGCCATTTTCCTTGTGGACTATCTATGATTTCAAGTTTTATTTTGATACTAAAAGAGCTTCAGTTATTATTTTTTTTTTTCTGAGACAGGGTTTCTCCGTGTAGCCCGGGCTGTCTAGAACTCGCTCTGTAGACCAGGCTGGCCTCGAACTCACAGAGATCCGCCTGCCTCTGCCTCCCAAGTGCTGGGATTAAAAGCATGCGCCACCACCACCCGGCTTATGTGAGTCTCTCTTGGTGTCCTCATTGTTGTCTAAATTCTCTGGAATTGTGGTTTGTAGGCTGGCTTTCTTTGCTTTATGTTTAAAAAACACCTATGAGTGAGTACATGTGATAATTGTCTTTCTGTGTCTGAATTACCTCACTCAAAATAATGTTTTCTAGCTTCATCCATTTTCCTGCAAAATCAAGCTGTCGTCATTTTTTTCTGCTGTGTAGTACTCCATTGTGTAAATGTGCCACATTTTTCTAATCCATTCTTCGATCGAGGGACATTTAGGTTGTTTCCAGGTTCTGGCTATGACAAACAATGCTGCTATGAACATGGTTGAGCACATGTTCTTATGGCATGATTGAGCATCCTTTGGATATATACCCAAAAGTGGGTCTTGAGGTAGGTTGTTTCCTAACTTTCTGAGAAACCACCACACTGACATCCAAAGGGTTTGTACCAGCTTGCATTCCCACCAGCAATGCAGAAGTGTTCCCTTTACCCCACAACCTCTCCAGCAGAAGTTGTCAACAGTGTTTATGATCTTGGCTATTCTTACAGGTGTAAGATGGAATCTCAGAGTTGTTTTGATTTGCATTTCTCTGATGGCTAAGGATGTTTAGCATTTCCTTAAGTGTCTTTCAGCCATTTGAGATTCCTCTGTTGAAAGTTCTCTGTTTAGGTCTGTACTCCATTTTTTTTATTAGATTATGTGACCTTTTGGTGTTCAATTTTTTGAGTTCTTTGTATATTTTGAAGATCAGACCTCTCTGTCTGATGTGGGGTTAGTGAAGATCTTTTCCCATTCTGTAGGCTGTCCTTTTGTCTTGTTGACCATGTCCTTTGCTTTACAGAAGCTTTTCAGTTTCAGGAGGTCCCATTTATTAATTGTTTCTCTCAGTGTCTGTGCTGCTGGGGTTCTATTTAGGAAGTGGTTCCCTGTGCCAATGTGTTCAAGTGTACTTCCCACTTTCTCTTCTATAAGGTTCAGTGTGACTGGCTTTATGTTGAGGTCTTTGATCCATTTGGACTTGAGTTTTGTGCATGGTGATAGTATTGGGTCTATTTTCATTTTTCTACATGTTGATATCCAGTTATTCTAGCACCACTTGTTAAATATGCTCTCTTTTTCCATTTGATATTTTTTGCTTCTTTATCAAAGATCAGGTGTTCGAAGATGTGTGGATTGATGTCCGGGTCTTCTATTCAGTTCCATTGGTCCTCCTGTCTGTTCTTAAGCCAATACCAGGCTGTTTTCAGTACTGTAGGCAATAACAAAAGAATTTTTACAATCTCAGCCAGGCAGTGGTGGCACATGCCTTTAATCCCAGCACTCGGGAGGCAGAGGCAGGCAGATCTCTGTGAGTTCGAGGCCAGCCTGGTCTACAAGAGCTAGTTCCAGGACAGGCTCCGAAAAAAACAAAGAAAAAGAATTTTTATAATCTTGAGGTAAAACTCAGATACAAATTGCTTTTTTTTTTTTTTTTTTTTACAATTTCTACTTACAGAGTTTTTCAATTAAACTAGTGTTTGTATTTAGTCCATTGCTTTTCCCGGTACTTCCTGATAGTGCTTACCAAAGCTCTGCACTCCCCTGACACTGCCCATTTCGCATAGCAGGCAAGGAAAGGGAAAACGCACAACCAAAAAGTCAGATACAGCCCATCATTTAAAAGTTAACTCAGCTCACATCCACTGTTGATCACGGGTGGGTGGGGTGTTATCTTAGGGCTAATTCTCAGTTTGCAGAGCTGACCCTCAATTTGCAGAGGGATGCTGCGGTCTTGTAAACAGAGCAGCCAGTTGTAAAGCCGAGTAACCCACTGTTAATAGCTAATCCTTAAGCTGCTGAGAAAGCTGCTGACAGCCGCTCTCTTCTCCTAGGCTCACAACTTTGCATTTCTTTATTTTCACATTCTTATTTCTGGAATCTACATTTCTATATTCTTATTCTTGGACTCTTCACTGAGTCCTGTATGTAAAAGCACAGAGCCTTTATTTTTATTCAAGTTTGAACTCCAACTCTACCTATGTTCAATGCATCGGCACAACCAGAGAGCCTCAGTTTAAGAAAGTTCAGCTGGGGCAGGGTTTTTATGATAGCAGAGGCTGGGGTGAGGGATTTCTAAGGTTCAGAACCCCTGATTGGCTGACGTTTGTCTAGGGGTGTCTTGGTGAAGAGGGAGGGGTGTGTTGGGCTAAGGGACATCAGGTGATCCTATGTACAATGGTTGGAACTGTTAGGAATTCCCTTCGGATGATCAGCTCTGGGTGGTTTGCGGGCTTTGTTGGCACCAGGTAAACTACTGAGACTCAGGCTTCTATTGAGCTGAGCCCTACAAATCCTGAGATAAAGACTGTTTACAAGAGAGTCTTAAAAGATTCTTGAGAGCAGAGTACAGAGAACTCATAGAAATAAAAGATTAAAGAGTGGAAAGTTGTAAACACCTTCGAGATAAGAGATGCTGGGATCATTTGTTTATGCCATGACAGAAGTTGCTGCAATCTGTGGGAATTTGGAATTGTGTCATCTTTGGTCACTGAGCTTTCCTGAGGACAAGCCATTTCAGTAAGACGGCAAGGCTTTAAGAAAATCTGAGTCAAGAAAGAAATTGAATCCCAGGAGAAAAGGAAGAAGGGTCAAAAAAGCTCTGTCACAGGGAGGGTTAGGCAGCCAAGTGACAGAGAACAGCATAGCCATAAGAGGCAAGGAGGAACAAGCAAGAGGCTTCCAAGAGCACAAAAGCCACCAGGGCATAAAGACCCTTTGGGATTTAAGCAGGCAGCTCGTAGGGGGAGGCAAAACAACACACAAAGGTCTGGGCCCAGGAGGGCACAAGGAGAGATACTAAAGAACAGAGAAACATCCTGGTAACGGATGCAGGCATCGGTCAAAGGCAAAGCGGAAGGCCTGCATTACTCTCTATGGTACAGTTCACAGTTCGAGCGCCACTGTACCATTCGCAAGCTGGGCAAGGGCCTGGAGAGTAAAAGAACACACAAGAGACCTGGGTCATTCGTGATGAGATAATGCCAAATGCCATTTATTCAAGCTAAGGAAAAACCTTATATACCTAGCTGCTGCACGATGGAACCCCCCCCAGGCAGGTGGGAAATTACCAAGCCCAAGGTGGAGTAAACAATGGCCCTATAGCTAACCACCAGGCAGGCAGAGGGAGCACAGGAACAAACAGGATGTTTAGCCAGAAAAATGCAACAAGATGTCTGGCCAGAAACTGTCCTCAAAATGAACCCCAGGAGGAGGGGTAGACCTGTGGGCCCTACAGGTCCTCCTTTTATATCAATTACATGGCTAGGCCTGTTTTAGGTGGCATTGGACATCAGGCAACACCCCTTACCCGTCATGGGAAAACATCCAGGTCAAAACACATTTCCTGTCTTAGGTTGGGGCACCCCCCCCCCAAAAAAAAAACCTTTAGCATCATTGGCCCACCCATTACCATGTTCAGCCAGATTCGTGCTGAAAGATCCTCCAGGGCGATAGCTAAGAGAACTCACCATGTGGCGAGATTGACCTAAGCCTGCCTCTGGCTCTGGCACCATGAAAACATGAAGATGATGCTCCAGCACACATAAGCACTCCAAAGGAGGCTGTGCCTGCTCAGTCCTCAATGAGTCTGCCCCCAAGTTGGAACCCTTTAACTAAGATCTCAGCGCTGGTGGGAGGAACCTTGGTATTGTTAACTAGAATAATCTCATGAGCCAATTTGTAAATTGTGCACTCCAGGGTCTGTGAATAGCAGCACTGAGCATTTTTACTGTATCTGTTAAGTTGTAACCTAGCAGTGGTCTTGAACCAAAACCAATTGTAAATTTAACTGCAATATTCATTTGGGAATTTAGCTCATTTTGAGTGGCCAAGGCAAATACAACCTGCCCCATAAGATATCTATTGTGTTAGCCGAAGCAACTGACTGACTAATGGTAAATCCAGCAGCCATAGCCACTCTGACAGCGACAGCAATGGCCGCCATTTGACTATTATAAAGCCAAAATCTCTTCTTGTTCGATGCAGGATGAGTTGATCATCATGGGATGGGTTGATAGGCAGAGGAACAATCCTTGGTACTCGGACCACCACAGCCAGCTCCTCAGGACCCCAGCATCTAGACTCAAGATAGAGGCAATATAAGCTGCAGTTTCCAAAGGTGCAAGAATTTTGCTTACATATTGACTATCAGTAAAAAGGGTAAATAGAATATCAGCATATTTCTCTAGGGCCATTAGTACAACGATCAATTCAGCCACCTAAGCAGATTTAGCATCAGCAGGCTGAATATCAAAATCAGGAGGGGAGGCCACCACAGCTCTCCTGGTAGAAGACCCATCAGGAAACATATTCTGAGCCCCTGCCAGAGGTTGTAAAAAAATAACTTCAGGAAAGCATACCAGATGATTTTTGAAAAAGGTGACCAACTTATCAGAAGGATAATGGTATCAAACTTTCAGGGATTAGTGCATAAAACCAAGGCCCAGTCTTCAGCAAAGTTTTGCAACCAAGTTATTTCTGCCTGGGTATATGATATAATAGCCTTATCAGGTAACATTCCAAAGGTTTACAAACTAAGTTTATACCCTTTCTGAATAACAAATAGCACAGCAGAGGGATATGAGATAACAATTTTTGCAGGTGACACATGTTCATGTACCCACAGGATGGGTCCTTGTTGCCAAAAACTCCAGTAGGGCTATGCTGGGAGGGGAAAAAGATTTAAGGCTCCAGTAGGGATTTTCAAACTGGGCCAAACCCAACTGAGATTTCCAAGTACATTGAAAGTAAATTTCCCCTGGGCTGACAACTTGCCCCTTTACCCGCAGGGTGATTTCTTTTGAAATGTCCTGGTTGCCCACGTGGAAAACAAGTCCCTGACCTAGCTCCATCTTGACTCCCTCTAAGGGCAGAAACACTTACCCATCATGTGAGGGCCATCAATGTCCCTGCATAACTGGATATAGTCATTTAAACTCCTATTTCTATGGGGACATAGAGTCTCCTGACAGAATTTGTTAGCATTTTCTTAGGCCAATTGCTTTATGACAGGCATAGTGGTGTCCACATCCCCAAAAATGCAGCCTCCCAGCTCTAACAGGCAGTCAACAAAC
>NW_026067956.1:537996-538893 GCF_014885135.2 Alexandromys fortis
ACATAGAGTCTCCTGACAGAATTTGTTAGCATTTTCTTAGGCCAATTGCTTTATGACAGGCATAGTGGTGTCCACATCCCCAAAAATGCAGCCTCCCAGCTCTAACAGGCAGTCAACAAACTCAGGATAGGGTTCTGAGGGTCCTTGAAGGACCTTAGACAGCTGTTCCCCCTGCTCCTTTATTAGGTAAAGCTTTCCACACTTTAACAGCCACGGCAGCTATCTGAGCATACACAATCTGTGCTGCTAAGCTGATATTTGTGCAGTTTTCCTGCATTTCACCTCTCCATAACAAATAATCTCCCCCTGAAAGACAAGCCCTGCAAAGCTGCATCCAGTCACTGGGTGTAAGGTTGAGTTCCACAAAGGATTCCATTAAAGCCACAGAAAAGGGGGCATGAGTTCCAGAAGCCATAACTGCTTCTTTTAGCTGCTTAATGTCCTTAAAGGCCAGAGGGTTATGCTGCCTGATCCCTCTGTCCTTGCGGATCAATAGTTTCCACAACAGGATAAATTTGCCTTTCTCTACTTAGATTATTTAGTCTGTGTTGAATCTCTCGGATTTCCGCCTCTAAGTCAATACGGGCAGAAGCAGTGCAAAAGAATTTGAAATGGCAAAGGATGGATTTTGCGGTGGAGGTTTCATGGAGACATCTGTTTGCTTCCTTCCTTTCTTCTTTTTCTAGCTCCTTATTTTTCATCAGTGCAATCTTTTCTAAAATTTCTTCTTCCTCTTCTATATCCCTTTAGTACTTTTAACTTCCCGCTCCTCAAAACTCTTACTAGAACTCACAGATTCTTCATGCTGAATCTCCTCAAAGGTTTTGGTCAAATTCTCTAATTGCTTTTTTACTTTTACCTTCTCCCAATCATAAATATTAAAGCCCCCTGTTTGTA
>NW_026067956.1:539753-549801 GCF_014885135.2 Alexandromys fortis
AGGGAAGGATAGAGAGAGAGAGAGAGAGAGAGAGAGAGAGAGAGAGAGAGAGAAAGGGGCAGAAAGCTTAGCTTCAAAAGAGACAAGGTGGACTCTCTACTCACCCATCTAGAAGTTCCTCAAATCTAGCTGCAAGTAATAGTTGGGTGTTTTCCAGTATTTTCTCAAATCTGCTTTTAATTTAATATGTGTGACAACATGAATGTGTACCTGATGTAGAATATTATTTTGAAGTGTGCTGCATTTGTTTAACTCTGTGAAGCTGTGATTCTTTACCTGCCTAAAAGCACCTGATGGTCTAAAAAGAGCTGAACGGCCAATAGCAAGGCAGGAGAAGGATGGGGGGGGGGGGGACTGGCAGGCAGAGAGAATAAACAGAAGGAGAAATCTGGGAAGAAAGAAGAAGAAACAAGAGAACAAAGGGAGGAGGACATCAGGGGCCAGACACCCAGCTTACATAGCAAGCCACAGAGTAAGAGTGACCCCCCCCCCAAGAGTAAAGAGTAAAACAACAGCAACATATACCTCTTTACCTGTAGTGCAAATTGGCTCTCACTTTTTCATTTGATAACTCTCATTGTTTTTAAAGGCTCCCGGCATTTCAGGACAGAGCTGTATTATGGTTTACTGTGCTGATCTTCTGTAGAGGGTCATTTATTCATATTGCATGCACAGCAAAAGACATAGTTTTTAAAGTGCTTCTTGGTACACCCTTAGCCACCAGGCTTTCATTATCCTATTCTCATCTTTGTAGCTTCATGGAAAAAACTTTAGCATCTTATTTTAATATTTTTTAACTGGTACAATTACATTATGGAGAAAAGAACCAAATACCACGAGTTTGAAATCCGGCATTTTCATGCCCAGTGTAGCTATTTATAATCGACCTGACCTTGACAGAGGCACTTGACACACCTCGACTTGAGAGGCTTTGCCTGGGAAATGGTCCGGTCGATTCAGTGCTGCTGTGAGGAGCAAGAGGCAGGGCAGCCAGAAAGTGGCAGGTGGCAGCTGACGCCATGGGTCCTTTCAGAGCCTGAGGCCGACTGTCCACGCCTCTCCCTCTGGTCGGCTGAGCAGCAGGGAGTCATGCTGGCACACAAATACTAAGACCTCCATTGGATGCTGTCCCCTCCACCGAGCCAGAGGAGCCCCAGAGAAGCGATGCCACAGAGGTGGAAGGGCACGTTCATTGTGAGAGGCATCATTCCCTGATTTAGGGTGCTAGGCTACCTAGGCGTGGAGAAGGCCAGCCAAGCACTAAAAAAGAAGTGTGTTTGTTCTCTCTACTCTCGACTGGCAATTTGACCTACCTGCGGGGATGGACTGTAAGCTGGAATCATGAGCCAAGCAAACTTGCATCCATTCAGCTGCTGTTTTTAGTGTGCTTGTCACAATAATGGGGGAGGGGGAGGAACTGGCCAAGGCCTTTCCTCCTGGAGTCTGTGATTTCACGTTGAAGAGAGATCATGAAGAGGGCTGGCTGGAAAGGAAGCTCATCACCCTGATGAATTCTATTAAGGGTCCCCTTCATGTCACCTCCCTCTGAAGCTGTAGCTCATTCCTCCAACACCAGAGAACACTTTGAGGTAAAGTCCCAACCATCTTGCGTCCCTTCCACCTGCCCCCTGCCCCTCGGGGATGACTTTGGGTACAGCAAAGCAGACTTGCTCCATGGGCTTTGTGCCAAAGCTCACCCCTCGGCTCGTTTTAGAAGCGAATCTGCTTGTCTGGTGGGGATGCGTCCTCGCTGTGGTCAGAAAAACAAAAGTCCCAAGCCGTGTGGTCATTCAGAGGGATGCCTTACAGTCTTCACCTCCTATTTCTTCCTTCTTTTCTTTCTCTTCCCTCTCTCTTCCCTAGCCGTCATCCAGCCTCTGCCGGGTACCTTCTTCTGTGTTGCTTTGTCAGTGGGAGTGAAAACGTAAAGGAGATACAGCATGAAATACTCAAGACAGTCACAGGGTAGTGAGGGCATCAGAGCAGAACTAGACAATTGTGATTCTGTGTGACAACCTGAAGAACAGCAACACTAATGGTGATAACCGCCAAGTGTTCTCGTGTCTCATGCCAGCCGTAAATAGGTAAACCACAATAAGAAACATACAGAAGCCCTTTCAAAGTTGACAGATGATGAAACAGCCCAGGCCTTGGAGAGATAAGGTCATGGAATCCGGCCTAGGACTTGAGCCATGTGTGTTAGGTTCTAAGGCTGGGTTCAGGAGCACAGAAGGAACAGTCAGGACACTTGCCATTGTGAAATGCGGCTTCCCCTTTGATGACTTGAATCACATAACACAGCTGGCACATGCCCAGGAGCACAAGCCCTTTTATCCCTTCCTCTCTGGCCCTCACCTTTACACCCCTCCCTGTCCTCAGGATGGACTTTCGTGTCAGTGGGTGGAGCTATTTACCCACGCGCTCTCTGAGTCTGACCACCTCTTGGCATCTGTTTACTCTCCTAAGCGCCAGGTCAGAGCTCTGTGGAGTCCTCTGCAGGCCCCCCCCCACACACACACACACTGAAATGCGCCCCTGTGCTCATCAACAGCAGCTGCTTCTGGGGTGAGGTCGGCTCTCAATAAATAAGAATCCTGACCGAGGTCGACTCACAGGCAGGGCAGGCTGTCATCCATCACTGCCATCTACAGCCTCCCTTTGCTATTTCTTGCCTGGCATCCATCACCTCGCAGAAGGCGTCCATCGATTCTCCACTGTAATCGAATCTTACAAAAGAGTGGGCTAGTAACTAACAAGCTAACATGGCTTTCATCAGAAACCTCCAACTGCAAGTTCAGCATGGAGGGATGATCAATGCCAACACCCTTTCCCTGCTCCCATGGGCCCAATGCAGAGCCCTCAAGAGGAGCAAGGTAGAGAACTGGATAAGATGACCTCTCTAGGTGCCAGGGGCTCTAACTGTTGTCGCTGTACAGCTTTGCAGTACGTGTCTGTAGCTTGCATATCCAGTGTCCCCACATATGCGTTAAAGTCTCAGTCTCTAAGTTGGTGTCCTTCAGACCTGGTGGGAAATGAAGATGTGGACCCTAATGACAGGTCCTCTGGCCACAGGACACCTTAATGGCACCCTACCTCTGATACCCTGTGTTGTCACCTCAGGCCCAAAGCAAAGGGACCAATTGGTTATGAAGCAGTCATGGCTCCCACCCTCCAAAACTGCGCTAGAACTAACCTTTCCTCTCTTTCAGTTGATCGTCTGATGTATTTGCTAAAGTGGAACACTTTTAGGATCCCCACCTCTGTGCCAAAGTCAGCTGCAGATCCTATCCTTAAAATCCCCTGCCCTCCAAGAACAAGGTTATTTTTCTCACCCCATCAAGAGCATGGCTTGGGCATCTATCACAAAGGATAGTCAGAGGAGAGTGTGGCAGGTTAGTTTTACAAACTGTCAATGCAGTGAAGACACAACTGTCACCTGAAAGAGAATAAGAGTGGTGTAGGGGCACTGGATCCGCTCGCACCCAGGCGAGAAGGGATCCCTTTCTCCAGGGCTGGTTTAGCCCTCTGAGCTTTTTTCCTGTATTTCTAAGGGTAAAAGGCCCAAATGGTTCATTTTCTAGACTAAGATCTTGTGTCAGTGAAACAGAGGTGGAGGTAAGTACGGAATATTAATAGTTTGTTAGGATAGAGCCAAGGCCACTAGGTTACACTGTCCTGAGTTTGCTATTTAAGAATTCAGGGCCTCCCAGGCCTGTTTATCATTAAGGGCAGACATGCTGTCTCTAATGTTCAATGTCTGTCTTTTGGGGTCCTTATGTGGACTACTTACAAGAGTCCTCCCTTGTCATCCTCTCTCCTTATCATCCATTCTGCCATAAAGGATAATTGTGGGGCTGGCTTTATGTAGATCTGACTATGAGAACAAAGGCTGCTTTGACTGAGTGAATACTTTCCATACCAGGGCCCCACAGTGCGGGGGTAATGGTCATCCAGTTACCCGTGCAGAAAGAAGTTATGCCCAATAATTAATACACTGCTAGGCTATTTGGGGTGAATCCCACTACAGAAAAAAAAGAGCACTATGGTTTCACAAGGGTTTCACAAAAATGACAGTGACTATTCAAAAGGCATGACCCCAAAGCCTTGCAAGTTGGGTGTTAGCCTAAAGGCTGGCAGCCGTACTCTCTCTGTAGAATGCTTGAACCGCAGCAGTTTTGAGTCTCAGTAAGAGGCAAGGGAAAGGCAGGCAGGTGAGAGACTTCGTATCTGAGTAGTCCACTGCCCCTCAGCTCCAAAGACTCAGCCTGCCAAGGATGGTGATTTGGGGTACTGTGTCCGAGCCCCAAGAGCAGTAAATGTATTTCCTAATTAACTAAAAATGGATGTCTTGTTTTTAAAGTTACTGGGTTAGGATTCAAGTCCTTTTTCAGAAGGAACTCCATTTCCCTGACACTGCTGGAGAAGTAGAAGGGCAAAGCAGGCTGGCATCCGGTGAGGCTGCTTGGAACTCTCAGAATTTCCATGTCAGAAGCAATTCACACACACACAGACACACACACACCACACACACAAGCACACACACACAAACAAACCAACAACAACAAAAAAAAACCCACATTTCTTGGAAGATCCATGTGTGTTCGTTACAATTTGGTTCCTTCAAGGGGTGCGTGTGTTCACAGTCTTCATCTGGTGGCCTAGATTTAGATGTAAATCCACCCTGAACGGTACAGAGTACTGTAAGTCTCCTTCCTACCTCAGCCTGAGATCCTCCAGCTGGGAACCTTACAGCTACTGTAAAGAGGATGAGCTGACGGAGTGGAGCAAGGAAGCAACAGTCATAGGATGACTGAGTTGTTGAGGCCAAAGCCTCAGCTCTGTCAGACCTAAGAAGCTTGAGAGGCCAATTAAAGAGACAGGTGGCCGTGAGAAGCAAGAGAATACGATTTATTTAATATGGCCACACTGCAACAAAGAGCAAATAAAGAGGCACAGTAAGCTCCCAGGCTGATTTCCTGGGTACTGCTACAAGGTTTGGGTCTGAATAAAGGCGAGAAGTCACATAAGTAAGCTGTCCTAGTCAGAGTATAGCCCTGTTGGTTACTGACTCATCGATGGTCTGCTCTTCTCTCAGGTTGTCATGAACACACTGTTCTAGAAGCATAGGCAAATATGAGAGTGTCTTTCCACAATGTCAGATCACAGTGAGTAACAACAAATTCACAAGGGGCATCAGTTTGGTAATTGTTTTTCTTTCTAACTCTCAGAGAACATATTTCATATTACATGGCAAATATCTGTATCTACATATACACATGTATTTAGTCTAAGCTATGACTACGGAGGCTAAAGAGGCTCTAGCACAGCCCTCGGAGTCTCAAAGGGGCCTGAGATGCAGAAACTCATAGGGATGCCTAGAGAATCTCCTCAAGAATAAGGTAACAAACCAAGCTTCGGGTCTGTGGCTGTTGCTGCTGATGCAGAGCCATAGAACCAGGCTACAAGGTCAGAGCTGACCTGCAGAAGCAACATGTGCTGGAGGCGATAGAGGTGACAGGCAGTATTGGGGCCAGGTGAATGAATGTGCAGCAAAATAATAAGCCATGTCTTGGTGGGCTGTCTTCCTGTTGTCTAGGAGCTGTCTGCCTGTTGTCTACGAGCTGCCTGTCTGTTGTCTAGGAGCTGTCTGTCTGTTGTCTGGAAGCTGTCTGCCTGTTGTCTGGGAGCTGTCTGCCTGCTGTTGTCTAAGAACTGTCTGCCTGTTGTCAAGGAGCTGTCTGCCTGTTGTCTAGGAGCTATCTGCCTGTTGGGGCCCTGATGCATGCGTTGGATGGTTTGATGAAGTCAATGGAGTTTGTCACTGTCTCTTTGTTAGATGTCCACCTCTTTATGGGGTCTGGGAAGCTGTGCCCTGTTCTCAGTCTGGTGTTCAAGAGGTTCTCGGGCTTGGTTATATTAATATGAATTTAATACACCCATGTACTCATCATGTGGTCCCAATCCACTGGGATAAATGCATAAGATGGCAGCATTTCTGCTTTTAGGAGTTCAGTCGCCAGTTTCTGATGCTCGGCTAGGGACCCACAGTGTTGTTCATATGGCCATCTCAGTGTAGCCATCCTCCATGTTCAAAACGAAGACAGCCATTACTTACAAAACAGAGTCACTGAGGGCAAGGCGTAACCTGAAAAACTGTGCCAGACCATATGGAGTAACAACCGTATTTCAAGAAAGGCAGACTGACAAGCTGGCAGGGTTCATCCTGGGAGAGAAGGTGTCCATCTCTGATGGACACCTGGAATTCAGCCTTCCTATCCCCCTTCATGGGATTCCTGGGGGGAGTTCCAGTTCCTTGGGGGTCCATTGTCCCTATACCTGATTGTCAAAGAGAGGGGTACAAGTGTCTCTCTTTAGAATAGCCTCATTCCTGCCAGGAGTGCTACACCCAGACCCCACAGCACTACCCTCCCTTCTGAATGTGTACCGTGAAAGCATGACCATTCCAAGGAGATGTGTTCTGTTACAGAGCACATGATACGGAAGATTCTGTTCTTCTGGGTTAGCAATCCTGAGAGAGGTCATGACCCCAGCCCTTTGGTAAACTCTGAACCACTGACATTGATTTTCTTGTCAATGAATGTTTGGAAAAAAACTAAGTTGTAGCAGTTATTATCTAACAAGCTGAGTCTCTCCTACAGGAAGAAATATTCTAGAAACCTTGGCCCTCCATCACACTGAGGACAACACACATCAAATTAAGTGATGTACACCATTTTTGCTGACTTTTATTTCTTTCAATGCACTTTCATTTTATTTTCCAATAAAATAATTTTATACCATTGATGTGACTGGTTTCCATTGGGGAGGGAGCATCGCACTGTGGGCCATTAGCCAGAAAGCTTTCGCCCTGGAACTGGTTCAGAAAACCTGGGCAGAGGAGGCAGGGAGCCCACAAACAGATCCAGGCTACGAGATTTCCCAGGCCTGTGCCATGGCACTAGACTCAGAAAGACTCAGTTCATCAAAAAGAGGATTTCGACCTAACTCCAGCTGAAAGAGAAATTGTGGAAGACAAAGCAGGACAAACTTGGCTTGAACTTGGAGGGACTGGGTATGGGGAGTGAGGTAGCAGAGTAATTGATGTACCAGGGGCTTTTAGGAACAAGTTAGCCGGTTTGTCTAGCCACCCTCAGGACTCCCCTTCCTCAGCAGCAGCTTGGATAACAACAGAAGCAGGTCCTTGCTAACTGGTCAAAGGATGGAGCATGAGTATCTCTCTGGTTCTGGGTGGAAACACAACATTCTGAACTGAGATACCAATCTAGCCAGGGCTTCCCAGTAAATAACAAAGGTGTTCCACTGCCTCTGCCCATAAGAGTTGGTCCAAATGGGACTGTCAACCACCTAGGCAGAAAACCATCTCTCAGTAAAGCTGTCTATCCCAGAAAGTTTTAGAAATAAATAGCAACTACCTAAGTATGATGGTCAGCACAATGGTGCCTTTGGCCACTGTCCATCACCATGAGAAGTTCCTTGGCCATTGCCCAATGTCACCCTCAAGAACTCATCGAATTATTTCTGTCTGTCTTCAGCAATATGTTCTGTGGCTATTGTCTGAATTCACTTATCAGAAATCATGAGGACTGGGGATCCTTAGGGTAGAGTAAGATCCTGGTATCACAAGGACCCCAAGCCTGTCTTCCGGGTATCCTTGAAAACATATATAGAAGTCCAAAGATTGTCTTTTTAAATGAAATCATATTTATACTTAGTATGACTACAAATTTAGCTTTGAGCACATTAAAGAATTTGATCCTTTATAAGGTAACAGTTTAAAACAAGTTAGTAGCTTTTGTAGGATTAGGGTTTTACAGTTTTAGGCACACATCGCTAAGTTAATTGCTAACCTGAGTATACTTTTACAACCTTCGGAATTTACCATACAAAAATCCATTCTAATTCAAAATATCATGGAAACTTGCCATCATCTCCTTAGCCTAAAAACAAGATAGAAATAATAAACAGAGGGTTCGTTAGGACTAAGAAATTTTATAGGTGCTGTCTTTTACCAATGGCAGCCACAGCTGTTCCCGGCTTTCCTCCCAGGCAGGCTTTCCCTGCTAGCGTTTTCTAGGGAGACAGAGGTGCCAGAAGTTCAGTGCCACAGTCATGTTTCAGTGAGATCGTCTTTATTTATTATCGTAGCAAGGAAGCAGCTGAAGGAACACATTAAGCCTCTTTTCCACTTTTGTCTCCTTCCCAGTTCTATCTCCAAACCCTTCATGCCCCATCCGTTGCAAAGCCCTGTTAAAGTAGACTCCATCCTCAGGTGCCTCCTTCCCATGTTTCCTCCCTCCTCTATGCCTTTCTACACTTACAATCCTTCCGCAATATTCATTTCTCTCGAGCTAGGTCCGTTTCCATTCTCAGGGCATCTCCGCCCTTCATGTCCCTCAGATTTACATCTGAGGTCAGCTAATGCTGAGCCTCCGTCTCTCTTCAGGATAGCCATTTTGGGTGCCGTGTGCAGACTGGGGGTGCAAAGCTACCCATCATGACTGGAAGGTGCTGATTCTTCCTTAGTCCATCCAACAGACAACCATCCAAATTTACATAAACAGCAGAGTCAGGTAAAATAGCCAATGGTTGAGAAACATCTAATAAAAGCTGATTGACTGTAGCGAGCTTAGATTCTTGAGCTTTATCACCTGGGATGGGTACAATCTTTGTGGGACACGTGGAATTCATATGCAGTGTATATGCTCCTTGTCTTTTTGAAGAGTTAGCTACAAAAGCAATCTTTTTTAGATTGAAAAAACCTAAAACTATAGTATTTTTAGATGTAATTTTAGGCAATAATCATGGATTTTTTTCTTTTCTTTTCTTTTATTTGTTTTTGTTTGTTTGTTTGTTTGTTTTTCAAGACAGGATTTTTCTGTAGCTATAGAGCCTATACTGGAACTTGCTCTTTTGACCATGGTAGCCTTGAACTCACAGAGATCCACCAGCCTCTGCCTCCTGAGTGCTGGGATTAAAGGCGTGTGCCACCACCGCCCGGATATCTTTAGAAATTTTAAGAGGGAACACGGTGGCTGTTCTTGGTTGTCAACTTGACTATATCTGAAATGAGCTACAATTCAGAAATGGAGGGCCCACCTGGGATCCAGATCTTGAGGTGAGAAGACAACAGGCCTTTGGTCTGGATCTTGAGGCTGGGGGAACACACCTTTGGTCTGGATCTTGTCATGGGGAGACACACCCCTTTAATCCAGACCTTGAGGCTGGAAGGCCACACCTTCTGCTGAAAGTCTGTATAAGGACAGTGGGAGAAGGAAGGGTTCATTCTTCGCCTGCCTGCCCTTGCCTCATCAGTACATACATCCATCACTGGCATTGGGGAGACTTCTTCCAGATTCCAGCATACAGAGGAGACCAGCTGAGACACCCAGCCCCGCGGGACTGAGCAACTGCTAAGACTTTCCATTCACGGCCAGCCACTGTTGGATTAGTAAGTCATTCCCATGAATTCCCCTTTCATATATATAGAGGGAGAGAAAGAGGTCCATTCCGTGAGGTCTGTGAATCTAGAGAACCCTGATTAATACAGGAAGTATTCTGGATAAGATAATTGTCTGTAAATACCAAGTAGTTTGATAATACAACCTGCCAATTAATTATCAGTATGAAACCAATAATGGTCTTTACCAGTAAGGGATTATTTCTATTAGTTATTGCTTTAGCAACTGCATTATTTAATAGATTGATAACTCACTCCACTTTAGATGTTAATATTTGTTGCAGAATTTAACTGAGAATTTCCAGAAAGTAACATAAAAGCAGAGCTAACTCCTCAGGAGTGATAGCAGATAAGAACGCACCCAATGGTGATCTGAAATTTTAGATTTCGCTCTTACTGTGAAAGTTAAGCCTTTAAGCATTGATTAGATAAGCAGGAGAAAAGAATATCTTCCATATAATAATGCTGGCTAATACCTCTGGAAATTTAAACAGCGTTGGCTGACGGTGTTATGCCTGATCGTGATTGCTTGCTTGCTTTTTCTTTTTTTTTTTTTTTTTTTTTTTTTTT